>NC_135497.1:359439431-359681931 GCF_052857255.1 Amblyomma americanum
AAAACGCTAAGGCGCCCGTGTGCTGTGCGATGTCAGTGCACGTTAAAGATCCCCCAGGTGGTCGAAATTATTCCGGAGCCCTCCACTACGGCACCTCTTCTTCCTTTCTTCTTTCACTCCCTCCTTTATCCCTGCCCTTACGGCGCGGTTCAGGTGTCCAACGATATATGAGACAGATACTGCGCCATTTCCATTACCCAAAAAACCAATTATTATTATTAGCCGGGCGCCGCAAAGCGCAAATGTCTCCGCGCTGCCTCGCGTCAGAAGGGCGCCTCCGCCCCGCTTTCCGTCGCGGAGACAAAAGACAGGGCTCCTTCCTAGAAACTGAGAGGAGAGTAACAGATAGAAAATGGGGAACGAAGGCGCGAAATCGCCCAAGTGTCCGTTATTGCAATGGGTTACTGTCCTATATGGAGCACCGCGCTCTACTATCTGCAAAATAGGAAAAAAGAAATAAAGAAAAATAAAAAATATAAAATATAAAAAGTTGAGGCGGAATAGGCAATATGCTTTGCTCTCAGAACTGTTTTCTCTGGTCATGAGCAAGAAAGAATGGCAGGGGAGGAGAAGGGCGGCATGTGGAAACAAGCACGCAAATTGGCATGATCTCAGGCGATGCAGTCGGGGTGCTGTGAATTTCAGTAGGGCTAGGACTATGATCTCTGAAGTGTGGAGAGAGTACCAGGGTTTTCATTTATACCGGCCTGCACAGTATTAAACTGATATATAAAGTATGCTTCTCGTTGCTCACGCTCACGGGTATTTTGGAAGCCGCTCTGTAGCAGCGTTCTTTTAGTTTGTGAAACTAGTGACTTTCCTGGGAAAGATGTTTCGACAGGGGGAGGAGAGAAAGAGATCTGGTGTGCGCGCGGTGGTTGTTGAATCTAATTCGGAAGGAATTCTCGGTTTGGCCAATGTATTGCATCTGACAATCACCACACTCGAGCATGTATACTACGTTACTACTGTCACAATTCAAGTTTTCACGGATGGAGTGTTTGAAGTTAGAGTGTGTGCTTTGAGCTAGTGTGGTTGTCCGCATGTGCTGGCAAACTTGACATCGATTCTTCCTGCAAGGTAGGCAACCAACAGGTTTTCCCTTATAGACAGTAGAGTGAACTACATAATCATGTATGTTTTTTTTTTTTTGGTAGCCTGTAGGTAACGTGTGGAACTGTTGGAAAAATTTTTGACAGTCTGTCGTTTTGTTCGATTATGTTGAAATGTTTTTTTTTAGAATTTGTTGACATTAGGAAGGTTGCTTGCGAAGGTTAAGACGAGATTAGAGCGGTGTCATTTGCGGTTGCTGATGGGGATCCCCAAACATTTCGTCACGACTTTTTGCTTCCGCTTTCCTAATGGCATCATCAAAAATAGAGGCCGCGGATAGCATTGGTCGCTCAGAACCTCCCGCATACGGTTAGAATTTTCTTTGAAGTCTTCTGGTCGTGAGCAGATCCGTTTGAGTCTGATGGCTTGGTAATATGGAATTGAACTTTTGCAGTGGCGTTGGTGGCAGCTCTTGTAATGAAGGTACTGCTGTCTATCCGTGGGCTTTCTATAGACACTGGTGATTAAGCTACCCTTCTCCACTCGAACTGAGACGTCCAAGAAATTAATTTGACTGGTGGAGTAAGTGTGTGTGAAACAGAGGTTTGGATGTATGTCGTTAAATGCTGAAATAAACTGGATGAATTGGTCCTCGGTTTTCATCCATACCATTAATATGTCGTCTAGGAAGCGTTTGTAAAAAGCCGGTTTTGTTGGGTATGAGCGGATAAACTCCGATTCAATGCTATGCATATATATGTTGGCATAGTTTGGCGCCATTTTCGTTCCCATAGTGGTACCACTCGTTTTGTAGGTAAAAGGAGTTGTAGAACTTTCGAAAGAGTTGAGTTTGAGGACCAGATTAGTAAGTGCAGCGATGGTACTTTGGCTAGGAGCATCAGCGCTTGTGTGTTTTCCATAGGATGCGACCAGAGCTCGGATGCCATCATCATGCGGTATGTTGATGTACAGAGACACTACATCAAGGGTAACTAATAAACATGTGCGTGCGTGCGTGCGTGTGTGTGTGTGTGTGCGTGCGTGCGCGTGTGCGTGTGTGTATGTGTGTAAAGTTGAGAAAAGCTTCATTTAGACAGATTTATTTTGAGTCGATGTTTCGGAAAGCGCCTGTCCTTGTGTGAACACTCTCAAGGTTCGCTTACACGCAAGACATAAATACCCACGAAAGCAGCAGATTGGACAGCCGTCGCCGTAGCTCAGTTGGTAAGAGCACCGGACGCGATATTCGGAGGTCGTGGGTTCGGATCCCACCGGCGGCATGGTTGTTTTTTCTGCTGGTTTATAAGTAACCTCCTTTAAACCAATTGATCGGCATTAGAAATTAAAAATGTATATAAAACATTCCCTTATGCACCATGGTTTCGGTGACTGTTGGCTTCCTCAATATATATATATATATATATATATATATATATATATATATATATATATATATATATATATATATATATATATATATATATATATATATATATATATTAGAACAAACAAAAACAACGAAGCAAGTGACATATAGATTAAATGCAATGAAAACAATAAGCATGTATATTCACTAACAATAGTTTACAGACGCATAAAAACAAAGAGAAGACCCGAGAAAAATAAAGAGAAAAGAAACACTCAATAGGCATACATGGCACCGGCAGACAACAGAGGCACATAAAATGCAACCTGGCTATATATTAACAAAATACATTTTTAACTCGCTTGGTTTAACACTAGCCAAAACTTTATACTTATTAAGAGTGGTCGGTAAATTGTGTTCAAGCGTTTGTAGTGTATAATTAATTCGAAAATATGGAATATACCAGAGATCGGTGTTTCAGGTGTAGAGTCGATTCGAAGCGGTCTTTAAATGTGTAGTACGTATTAAGAAATCTCTATAAGCAGGAGAAGAATGGTAAAAGAACCTCAAAATGCGAAAAACATATGTTCAAAACGAATTATGTTATAATTTCTAAAAGCAGTTTACGTTGGAGAGACAGATAAGGAAGGTTTGCAATGTAGCGGATCATTTTCTTCTGCAGAACCTGCATTTTTATCTCATTTGTTTTGGTGGTGGTTGCCCAAACAGAGTTACGGAACCGAGAAGAGCATGATAAATTTGAATTTTCACGTGAGTGGCAAGGAGCCATCGACATCGTGTTAGAACACCTGCTACTGAAGAGAGCTTTTTGCAAATATTTTCCACGTGCCGATCCCACCTGAGATGCGACGAGAAAGTAACTTCAAGGATTTTGTGGCTGTCTACAATTTGAATTTCTTGACCTGCGTATTTAGGAGCGCGTTGTAGTTCGACTGGCTTGTTCCTTGCAGGGAAAATTATTACCTTAGTCTTTGTAGGGTTTATTTGGAGACAATTAGAAGAGGACCAGTTCTCTAGTTTCGTAAGGATTACGTAGCACTCTTCAATTAGCTTGTTTATGTCGTGACCAGAGATTAGTATACTGCTATCATCGGCGTATATAATAAATTTCGCTTTGTCATAAATATGCACAATGTCATTTATATAGATGTTAAAAAGCCTCGGGCCCTGAATGCTGCCTTGAGGCACACCATTTCATACCGCCAGAAAAGAAGACTGATGGTTGTGGATATAGACAGATTGTTTTCGATTTTGCAGGTATCATTTCATGAGGTCTAAAGGTGTTCCACGAACCCCGTTTTGAGAAAGTTTACGAGTTAAAATTTGACGGTTTAGAGAATCGAAAGCCTTACTAAAATCAATGAAGAGTCCGACAGTGAGAATACCTGCTTCAATGTTTTGCAGGATACATTCCTTAAGTGGTAACAAAGCCGTTTCCGTCGACTTGCCCCTTCGGAAGCCAAATTGAGCATCAGACAGGAGATTTGCATTAAAAAACTTGACTACACGGGAAAAGATTACTTTTTCCAAGCCCTTTGAAAACATTTGAATCACTGATATTGGTCTATAATTGTACACTACATCTTTATCTCCCCCTTTAAACACAACTATCACTCTTGCTTTCTTCATTTCTTCCGGGTAAACTCCCGTTTCAATTAACAAATTGAAGATGTATGCAAGCACAGTTATGATAAAAGATAGTACATATTTGACTGGTTTTATCTGAATATTGCCAACATCTAAGGTTTTGCTATTACTTAAATTCATAAAGGTTGTACATACTTCGGTCTCACTGGTGGGCTCAAGGAAAAGGCTTTCGAAAGGGCTACAAGATGAAGGAACTTCAGGTAGATGCATGGTAGATAAATGGGTAGTTAAAAATTGCTGTTGAAATGGTCAGCAAGAGCCTGACCGGATAATTCAGAGCCCTTATAGATTATTCGTTGAGTCGGCGCATTTTTCGTATTGCGACGTAACAAGTTATTTACAACTTTCCAGACAGCGTCTGAATATTTCATTCTAACATCAAAGAACAGTTTTTGATGATACACAATCTTAGCACGCCTAAGCTCAGCATTTAGTTAATTTCTTGCTTTTTACAAAATAAGATTACAGATTCTAGAGAGGGATTATTCAAAAAGGCATGGTACTTGTTTTTGCGCTTTATCATTCTTTTGAGCTCTGGCGTGATCCATGGTTTTCTTATTCGTTTAGACTGCTTAAGCAATGTTCTTGAAGGGAAAGTGCTCAGAGTATATTTCTACAAAAACCTTGATAAACTCTTGAATATGCATTATTTGAATCTCTTATGTCGAATATCTAGGAGTCCTGTCAAAAACCATTTCAGCTTGTTATCTGGGTACCCCCAACCTTTTTTTATTTACGTGTAACTCCACCCCTGCTTCACCTTTGCCATTGTAGCCGCTATTGTTTCTCAAGTACCATGCACCATCTTAATATTAGCAGTTCCTAATTCAAGCCTTCTGCAGGGTTTGATGGACCTATTTAATTGGAAATGTGGAGAACACGTGCACAGGGTGCAAAGCGCGTGATCTGCCAGGAAACACTGAGGCGGCCCCGAGAAGGGCCTTTATTAAGGTTGACAGCCGTTTTGTGCCTCTTCACTTGGCAGCGGCGACACAGCGTGTGCGGTCCTCATGGTTTTGCCCCAGCTGTCGAAGCAATCCTCGGACACGACCATGACCTTCGACATCTGATGTTTTTATTTAAAAAACACAGGGACCAAAGTCGTGCTGTATGCAGTGCGATCGCCATGTGGTTCCACTGACGGCGAACAATCATCCACCTAGCCCGGCTCTTTGGACGGATTCAGGAAACGACTGAAAAGAACAGAAGTAACGAGCAAACAAAGGTGTGCTGCATACAAGATAGAACGCAAAGAAACGAAGGCGCGCTGCGCTGGGCTAATGCTCTAGCGAGGTCTAATATGTAAATTTTCACGGCTGGCGTCGATTTCTACAAAGCGCGAGTAGTCGGTACGGAAATAAACAAAGGCGCACTGGAGCTGGGTAAGTCTTTAGCTACAAGCACGAGTTTTTTGTCTCTACCGCCGATTTCCACACCGCGCGATCGTCATAACTTTTCTTGGACTTGCTGTTGAAGCTGACAGCGATCATAAAATTAAGAGCGCCGACTGTAGTGGCTGAGGCTTGCCATTGAAAGGAACAAAGCCATGCACTTTGTCAACCCGGCAACGAGGCCTAGCGCGAGTTTTAGAGCCGACTTGGACAAAGCGCGAGACGGCACGCGCTTCTAACGCTTGCCAACGCAAAGAAACAAAGGCGCGCTGCGCTGGGATAATGCTGTAGCGAGGTCTAATATGTAAATTTCACGGCTGCCGTCGATTTCGACAAAGCGCGAGAAGTCTCTAAGGAATTAAGCAAAGCTGCACTGCACTGGCAGACGGCGGTTTAGCTGGCGGCGCCGGTGGTCCTCAAACCGCGCCTTATGTGGGTCGTCGTAATGGCGTGGCAAAACTTTGAACACCAGCACGACACTAGCCACGTGCTCCTGCAGCAGTAAAACGAGGTCCTGGAATGCGCAAGGCATGTAGGTAAGCGGTACAGCACTACATGAAGCGAAATTTGAGATAAAATGCGTACCAGCACTTCATGAAGCGAAATTTGAGATAAAATGCGTACCTTAATATGGCTGGCGATTTCTCGCGGGTCATCCCCTGTCGAGATCGTTGCCGCCAACATATAGGACAACAAAATCGGCGTGCCGAAAGCATGTCTCTCGAATCATTTCAGCTAGGCTGATTGCGTCGTGGCCGCTAAAGCTGAAAGTGCATGTTCTCACTAACGGCGAAAGCCGTAAGCGAGAACTGCACAGAAATTTCAGCTGGCTGTCGCCGACGAGAGCACCACGCAAAAAAGCCATACCTGGACAGCTCCCGAAACGCGCCCGCCGCCGCCTAGGTTCACGAAGCGAATGCGTTTCGGTATGCTTGCGCCGGTCGCTGTCGTCTGCTGCCACTGCGCTGCAGCGTTGCCCGCGGCGGCGCTGGCGGCGCAGACGCGTTGTGTCATTTTCGCAATTTATTTCTTTGATATACTATTTTTAATGCTTACGACTGGTTATATTTTCATTCATAAGCATGTTTGTGTTGTCTACTATGGTCGAGAAATTTTACTTTTTATTAGGCTTGACTCCAGCCGCGTTTGCCGCCAGATACCAGGATCGCTGCAATCGTTCCGACCGTGGCGACACTTACGGCGCGGACGCGCAACTTGCAACATGCCACAGCACTGGCGAATGCCCGCGCACCACGCAAGCACGGCGGACGGCCGGACCTAGCGATTCCCTAGGCCGTCTAGGGACAGGCCGAGAGAGGCGCGGCGACCCCACATCCGGTTGAGAACGAGGGCGAAGCGAAAAAAGCGTCACCTAGACACGCTTCCCGCCGACCAATCGGCGTTTCCAGCCCACCGACACGCAAATGCTTCTGTTACGACGTGTTTTAGTCTTCTTGAATAAACAGCGCGAACAAAGACGAGCACAAAAGACAAGAAAGCGAACGACACGGCGCTGACTAACAACTGAGGGTTTATTGCTGATCACACAAGTATAAATACATAGATGTCGGCAATGAGGGAAAGGTTTACAAAGTGCAAAAAAAACAAAAACAAAACATAAATGTGACAACAGCAACATAAGCACGCTAGAAATCAGCAGAGATTATCAACCCCCAGGAGTGACAGCTCTTTTTGCAGAAGTGTTAGCGAAGGGGTACTTATACATGCATTTCCCTGCTTGAATATGTTGTATGCCTCGATAATTTCGCGTGCTATTCTTCAAATAAACGTATTATGCACACATTCACGCAAAATTGACACTTTTACTCGATTAGGCAGTGTTAAACTGAATTACTGGTGAGAACAAAGAAATCGCAGAATGTGAAGCTTGGTGAGCACTCGAGGCCATAAAAGTGCATCCTTGATTTGCTACGGCCCAAAAAATATTGCCGCCAATATTTGCAGTTTGTTCGTTTTTAAAATCAGCCGCGACACCACCTTATCGCTTTGTTTGCGACGCGAGACGCGACTAGATTTATCTCGATTGATCGCAGCCAGGCAAAGCTGATTCTACGTTGTTCCGGAATGTTCTAGTAACTTTGCGCCCTTTATCTCGAATGTTCGCTATCAGCTTTAAATTGAGCACGGCCGACAGTGGCGGGCATTCTGTTCGACGACCGCCGAGCACGCTTGTCGCTTCGCCGCCGCCGAGTGATTCAGTCCATTTTGGGTGCAAGTCAGCCCAATAAACAGTTCTTTTAGAAGACCGTTTCGTCCGTCTTCATCGCTGCTTCGACTGCCGTCACCACTACGTGTCATCTGGTGGAGGTGCTGGGTAGCCTTCCATGTTCCGGACGCCCCCTTCAAGTCGTGAAGCCAGCCCTGAGCGCTTCGCACCCGAGTACGAGCCAGCAGCTCAGCGAGCCAGCCGACGTCTCCAGGGAGAGGAGCCTGAGTTCAGGAAATTGCCGGACCGCACAAGACAGCGAAAAGACGCGGCTACGAGCACCACAACCTCGCCGAAGATGTCGACACCGATCATACTGCAGCAGCCGCGGGTGCCGCCAACTTTCAATGGATCCCTAGGCGAAGACCCTGAAGAATGGTTGGATCAATTTGAGCTCGTGGCATAATTCAACAAGTGGGATGATGCGGCAAAAATTGGACAGGTGTTCTTCTCATTGGATGGCTCCGCACGCACGTGGTACGAAAACTACGAGTCGTCCCTTACGACATGGGAGCTATTCAAGAGAGAACTGTTGAAGGTATTCACCAGTGTCGTGAGGAAAGAAAGAGCCGAACGACTCCTCGAGTCCAGGATCCAGCTTCCGAATGAGCCCGTCCGCGGTTACGTCGAGGAAATGAAGCGCCTGTTTCGCCGCGCCGACCCCGGGATGACCGAGGAAAAGAAAGTTCAGTTTTTAATGCGCGGCGTAAAAGAACAACTCTTTGCAAGCCTCGTCCGCCAGCCGCCAAAAACAGTCAAGGAATTCATGCAAGAAGCCTGCACGATTGAGAAGACCCTCGACGTCCGGGCTCGGCAGTACAATCGTCCTTCCTCTGCCTGTGCAATCCGTTCGGACACGCCGGCCACCACCAGCGACAGCTTGCGGGAAGTTATCCGCGAAATCGTCCGAGAAGAACTACGCCGATTACTGCCATCCTCCCCGCAGCCACAAGCAGCGACTCTGATGGACGTGGTACGGGAAGAAGTGCAACAGGCACTTGGCACCCCGACGGATGCAGAACCCCAGGCCATGACCTACGCCGCTGCAGTAAGGACTGCCCAGCCCCAACGACAACCCCCACGTCCTCCCCGAGATGAGCCACTTGTTCCACAACGCCGCCTCCCAGCCCCCGCCCGCCCAGCCTATGACCGACGCTCAAGCCCCAGGAAATGCGACGCCTGGAGGACTTCCGACAACCGGCCGTTGTGCTTCCATTGCGGTGAGGCCAGCCATATTCTTCGTCACTGCCCGTACCGACGTATCGGTCTTCGAGGATTTGCCGTTAACGCCCCACGACCGCTCTTCGGACAACGTCCGCACGAAATCGACGAGTACCTGCGTCGAGAAGAGTAATAATAATAATAATTGGTTTTTTGGGGAAAGGAAATGGCGCAGTATCTGTCTCATATATCTTTGGACACCTGAACCGCGCCTTAAGGGAAGGGATAAAGGAGGGAGTGAAAGAAGAAAGGAAGAATCGGCGCCGTAGTGGAGGGCTCCGGCATAATTTCGACCACCTGGGGATCTTTAACGTGCACTGACATCGCACAGCACACGGGCGCCTTAGCGTTTTTCCTCCATAAAAACGCAGCCGCCGCGGTCGGGTTCGAACCCGGGAACTCCGGATCAGTAGTCGAGCGCCCTAACCACTGAGCCACCGCGGCGGGGCGAGAAGAGTACACGCCGAACCGCTTTTCGCACTCACAATCGCCGTCAACCTCGCGCTTTGCGTCGCCACGCCGCAGCTACGCAGCCGCGGTACGAGGAAGGTCGCCCAGCCCCCGTAGGGGAAACTAAAGGCAGGAACCTCTGGAGGTGAGGTTGCTCACGAGCTAAACGCCGAAGATCCTCCACCGACCACGCCCCATGAAGACGCTGCACCCGCGACGCCGCATGAAGAACCGACACTCGCTGCACCGACGCCGCACACAATGAGAACCTCGACCACGACGCAAGCTACCTTGAAATCGACGCCGCCACCCAGAGGAGCTTCGACCACACGCCCAACCCATGACTCGCATACGCGACGAAGCCGTGACCCGACGCCGAGAGCGACATGCAATGCAAGAGCCAGGACCTCCGACCTAGAAGTGACTATCGACGGCCGGAAAGTTACCGCTCTAGTCGACACAGGAGCCGATTACTCGGTGATGAATGGAACATTCGCTGCGCAGCTCAGAAAAGTCACAACGGCTTGGGACGGCCCACAAATTCGCACCGCTGGGGGCCACCTCATTACGCCATCAGGACGATGCACAGCGCGAGTGACTGTCAAAGGACATACCTATCCTGCGACCTTTGTTGTGCTACCGCAATGCTCCCGCGAAGTGATCTTGGGTATGGATTTCCTTAATGAGCATCAGGCGATCATCGACCTGCGATCCAAGCTGATCACGCTTTCGACGGACGAAGCCATCGCTTCGATGAAAACTCGGGAAAATCACGTTGCCCTAAGTGTCCTGGAGGAAGAAGTGAGCGTCCCACCCCGTTCAAGCGTTATCGTGACCGTAGGCGCCACGAAAGCCATAAACACTGAAGCCATCATCGAGGGGAACATGCAGTTCCTACTAGACCGAGGAATCAGCATCGCAAGAGGCATCGCACATTTCCGCAATGGCCAGGCCGAAGTACTGCTGACTAACTTCAGCGAAGAATACCGGCATATTAACAGAGGAACGACGATTGCTTTCTACGACGAAATATCTGACGTAAGAGATTCCTTCGCCCTCTCCGACCCCTCCGCAGAAGATCCGCCTGACCAAGAGAACTCGCCCACTTTCGACATCAACCCAGCCCTGCACCGGAACAGACAAGACCAGATCCGCAATCTGCTTCAAAACTACAGTGAGTGCTTTTCGACATCGCCGAAGGTGCGACAGACGCCAATTGCCAAGCATCGCATTATAACGGATCAACACGTCCGACCTCTCCGTCAAAGCCCCTACCGTGTGTCTCCGCGAGAACGACAAGCCATCCGGGACCAAGTCGAAGAAATGCTTCGCGACGACGTCATCCAGCCTTCAAACAGCCCATGGGCGGCACCGGTTGTTCTAGTGAGAAAGAAAGACGGCGCACTTCGATTCTGCGTGGATTACCGCCGCTTGAACAACATAACAAAGAAGGACGTCTACCCCCTCCCCCGCATCGACGACACACTGGACCGCCTCTGCAACGCCAAATATTTCTCATCGATGGACCTCAAGAGCGGCTACTGGCAAATTGAGGTCGACGAAAGAGATCGCGAGAAGACAGCATTCATAACTCCGGATGGGCTGTTTGAGTTCAAGGTGATGCCATTTGGTCTCCGTTCCGCGCCAGCGACGTTTCAGCGAGTAATGGATACAGTGCTGGCAGGCCTGAAGTGGCAGATTTGTCTGGTATATTTAGATGACGTCGTTGTCTTCGCCTCGAACATTGAAGAGCACCTCAAAAGACTTCGAACAGTACTAGACGCAATCAAGTCGTCTGGCCTAACCTTGAAAGCAGAGAAATGCTACTTTGCCTACGAAGAGCTGCTGTTTCTAGGCCACATCGTTAGCAAGAAAGGAGTACGCCCAGACCCGCAGAAAACAGCCGGAATTGAACAATTTCAACCGCCGGCCGATAAGAAAGCAGTGCGCAGATTTCTCGTACTATGCGCATATTACCGACGATTTGTGAAAAACTTTTCGCGCATCGCCGAGCCCCTGACCCAACTGACGAAGGCAGACGTGCCGTTTAAATGGGAAGCGCCGCAAGCAGAAGCCTTCAAGGAACTTCAGCGTCGTTTACAGTCCCCACCGATCCTTGCGCATTTTGATGAAAACGCCGATACTGAAGTTCATACCGACGCAAGCAGCGTGGGACTAGGCGCCGTTCTCGTTCAAAAAAGTGACGGGCTGGAGAAGGTCATCGCATACGCTAGCCGTTCCCTTTCCAAGGCCGAGGCTAACTATTCGACCACTGAGAAGGAGTGCCTTGCCATCATCTGGGCTACGTCGAAATTCCGCCCCTACCTCTACGGACGGCCGTTCAAGGTGGTCAGCGACCACCACGCGCTCTGCTGGCTTGCCAAGTTGAAGGATCCCTCTGGCCGACTCGCTCGATGGAGTCTGCGTCTCCAGGAGTTTGACGTCACCGTCGTTTACAAGTCCGGACGCAAGCACACTGACGCCGATTGCCTCTCACGAGCCCCTGTAGATGCACCGCCGCTGGACGACGATGAGGACGCCTTCCTGGGACCCATCAGCGCAAGCTCTTTTGCTCAGCAGCAACGCTCGGACCCCAACCTAAAAGGCCTCATTGAGTACCTGGAAGGCAAGGTTTCTTCACCACCCGCTTCAGCAGCAACGCTCGGACCCCAACCTAAAAGGCCTCATTGAGTACCTGGAAGGCAAGGTTTCTTCACCACCCGCTTCATTCAAGCGAGGACTGTCTTCTTTCTGTGTGCAGAATGAGGTCCTTGTGAAGAAGAACTTTACAGCGAACAAAACAGCCTACCTCCTTGTTGTACCTACTTGTCTCCGCGAAGAAGTTCTACAGGCTTCACACGACGAGCCGACAGCTGGACATCTCGGGTTCACTCGCACCCTCCGCCGCATTCAAGACAAGTATTACTGGCCCCGACTGTCTGCCGATGTCGCACACTATGTGAAAACATGCCGAGATTGTCAGCGACGAAAGACTCCTCCCACACGACCAGCAGGATTTCTGAACCCCATTGAACCTCCCTCAAGACCCTTTCAGCAGATTGGCATGGACTTGCTTGGCCCTTTTCCAACGTCAACATCTGGAAATAAGTGGATCATCATAGCGACCGACTACCTGACCCGCTACGCCGAGGCGAAAGCCCTACCGAACGGAACAGCAGCAGAAGTGGCCAAATTTTTCGTGGAGTGCATTCTTCTTCGACACGGCGCCCCCGATGTGCTCATCACGGACAGAGGAACAGCATTTACGGCGGAACTCACGCAAGCCATCCTGCGCTTCAGCCAAACCAGCCACCGGAGGACAACTGCATACCATCCGCAGACCAACGGACTGACCGAGCGCCTGAACAAAACCATCGCCGATATGCTCGCTATGTATGTCGATGCCGAACATAAAACCTGGGATGTCATCCTGCCTTACGTCGTCTTCGCCTACAACACCGCAGTGCAGGAGACCACCCAGATGACGCCTTTTAGGCTCGTCCATGGCAGGGATGCCACGACCACGCTAGACGCCATGCTGCCCAACGTTACAGAAGAAGAGAGCGTCGACGTTGCCGCCTACCTTCAACGCGCAGAAGAAGCTCGAAGGCTTGCCCGATTACGGATCAAAGATCAGCAGCGGTCCGACGCCAGACGCTACAACCTACGAAGACGCAACGCGGAATACAAGCCAGGAGACCAAGTCTGGGTGTGGACGCCCATTCGCCGCCGTGGATTGAGTGAAAAGCTTTTGCGCCGCTATTTCGGCCCGTACAAGGTTCTTCGTCGGCTGGGTGAACTGGATTATGGAGTCATCCCTGACGCAATGACTGCATCCCAGCGACGCCGCGTACGACCAGAAGTTGTCCATGTAGTCCGTCTGAAGCCGTATTATGCGCGCTAAAGGCCGCTGCATTTCCATGCTCTATTTTCGCAAGATCCGTTTTTTCCCTTACTAGTCGCATTATTTGTTTTAATGCATCGGGTCGATGCTTCTTTGAGAGGGGAGTAATGCCGCCAATATTTGCAGTGTTTGTTCGTTTTTCAAATCTGCCACGACACCACCTTATCGCTTTGTTTGCGACGCAAGACGCGACTAGATTTATCTCGACTGATCGGAGCCAGGCAAAGCTGATTCTACGTTGTTCCGGAATGTTCTAGTAACTTGCGCCCTTTATCTCGAATGTTCGCTATCAGCTTTAAATTGAGCACGGCCGACAGCGGCGGGCATTCTGTTCGACGACCGCCGAGCACGCTTGTCGCTTCGCCGCCGCCGAGTGATTCAGTCCATTTTGGGTGCAAGTCGCTGCTTCGACTGCCGTCACCACTACGTGACAATATCATTAAAGCCTTATGTTCTACACTGAGCTCAGATAACTAAAGCACACCTAAATTGCAGATATGTTTTCATCAATAAAAATGGTTCGAATGTGTTTGTCACCTAGCCACTAGCCTGGCCAATGCAAGCCGAAACAAGTCAGTGTAGTCGGAAAACATCATGTTTCGGTTTGGAGGAACGCGGCTTCGCCGCGACGCATGCTCTACGTCGTTGCGGTTTTCTTGCCTAGTAGCGGAGCCCAAAGTGCTGTTGCAGCGAGGAGAACCGTCAACCTACCACGGCGTGTGCCCTGTTCGGTGCTTTTCGCTACAGTCATGGGCGCAGACTTTGTCGCAGTCGACGCCTGTAGCGTATGCTCAAGACTTGCTGGACGCAGCGCACTCGGCGAGCGGGTTGTCGTGGGGCCCGACCATCGTTGTCACGTCTCTGGCCCTCCGGGTGGCTGTCACGCTGCCGCTTGCCGTATACCAGCACCATGTGCTGGCCAGGTTCGCCAACCTGGACCGTGAAATGTCCGGAATTGCGCAAGAGTTGAAGCGTGAGACAACGCAAGCTGTGCGCATGTTCAATCTCAATGAAAAGCAAGCGCGGTACCTCTACAGGAAAAACGTGCGTTTCTCAGGCTATTTCGCATGCGCACGTTTTGTTTGAACGCAGTGCTCAATGGTCATAATGACTAATTCCAGCATTATGCGCGGTTTGTCGGTGCTGCAACTAGGGCATGTGTGGTGTGACGATTTTGGGAAAATTTGTTTCTGAAGTCAAATTCTCACAAAATCGTTGCTCTGCATATGCCTTTAAAACGTCAGAGTCATATAATTTTTTTAATAATTTGCGTTGTCACAGTGTTAAAAAAAGAATCCAGTACCGAGATGTGTTCCCACCTTTGCAGCACTTTTGAAAGCTGGCATGCCTATCTGGAAGACGGGATCACTGAAGGCCCTACCATTTCTTCTGCGCAAAATTTAGTTCTCGTGAAACATTCTGAACGCTTGGCTTTAACTGAATATGAAATATTGGGCTTGTGAAACATGGTCATTTACAGTACACAAAATTGCCAAAAATTTAAGTTCATATGTCTCGAGGATACACATAGACTATGAGGGATGCCGTAATGGGGTGCTGCGTGTCGGTATTTTTCACATGGGGTTCTTCGCCATATACCGCAATCGCTGCATGTGTTTTTTTTATTTCTCCACCACTGAAGCGCTTCCGCCATGGCTAGGTCGCTGACCCATAGTGGCAATTAGTATTTGGAAAAAGTTGTTCTTGTGATAGGAGCATGAGCTGTCTTTGACCAGGCTATCATGAACTCGGAAAGAGCGGGTTGGCGGTGGGGCGGCGACACTTCGATCGCCAGCCCTTGTCAGCTGCGAGGATAACGTGTACCATAAACC
This sequence comes from Amblyomma americanum, assembly GCF_052857255.1. Classification (NCBI taxonomy): domain Eukaryota; kingdom Metazoa; phylum Arthropoda; class Arachnida; order Ixodida; family Ixodidae; genus Amblyomma; species Amblyomma americanum. The sequence continues at coordinate 359,454,544 of NC_135497.1, forward strand.
TGCGCCATCGCTATCATCCTCGGGATAATATTGGGTCTTCTGATAGCACGTGAACAGGCAAGGACAGCTTGGTTACTTTTGGAAAAAGTGATATGTGCCGCATGTTTATGCATTTTATTTTTGGCTTTTGTATCGAACCTCAGAAGACACTTATGGCATTCATTTTGTTTACAAGTTTGTCATCTATTAGCAGCTGTTAGCCATCAGTACTGTTTTCAAGCATACTTGGTATATTTCTCAGTTTGTAGAGTTGGTTGGTTTGGTTTATGGGGGTTTAACGTCCCAAAGCGACTCAGGCTATGAGAGACGCCGTAGTGAAGGGCTCTGGAAATTTCGACCACCTGGGGTTTTTTAACGTGCACTGACATCGCACAGTACACGGGCCTCTAGAATTTCGCCTCCATCGAAATTCGACCGCCGCGGCCGGGATCGAACCCTCGTCTTCCGGGCCGGCAGCCGAGCGCCGTAACCACTCAGCCACCGCGGCAGCTCAGTTTGTAGAGTTGCTCTCACACACATACTGTACAAATATACAAAAGCAGTAAAGTAGGCTATTTGCTCTTTCAGATTGTTAAGATTTATTGGCTTGTACTGTTATGCTGAATATAACGGGCAATACGGAATGTGTGGTCAGCAGTCATTTCACCAAGCAATAGAAGCCCAATTTTGCTGAAAAGGTATACATCTAGCTGCTGACTGGAAAAGTCTGGTTGGTTTTCTACAGAACGTCCCCACATGTTGCTGTCAGTGCTGTCATGATGCATTGAACTGCAGTAAAGCACAGACTGATATAAGGTTGTATTGCAAATCATTTCAGTCATGGCTGTACAGTTAGTGTCACCCATGTATAGAGCACCGGTACATTGCCCAGAAAAAAAGTGACGGCTCACTACAGCTGCTTGGTTTTAAAAGCAACACTTCTGTGGAATTAGAGCCACGTAAACCTTCAAGTCAGGTGGGAACAACAACCAATTTATCCGAAAACCAAGACTGCTGTACATTTTCAGTTTTAATTTCGTGGTGCAAACTGCCCGGGCGCTGTACACAAGGGTGATGATGACTGTACATACTGAGGTGTCAATCTAAGAGGTGCCAGCAGTTTGTTATTTTGCCTCCATCAGTCTCATTTGAAAGAAGTTGAAGTGCAGCTACTCCCACCATAATTGTGAGCCTTGTGAACTCTGTATCCTTCTTCTCTCTCCTTTGTGCTCATGTTCTCCCTTCAGTTGATAGCTGGTAGTAACAAAGGGGTAATCATTCAGTGCTCCTCGTCATGCTTTGAAAGCTGTGCTTACTAATCACTGACAGTGATTATTAAGCCAGGTGTTTATTTCTGCTTGTCCTCTACAATTTCTTGATGGTTTCTATTTCTTTTGCTCCCACCTTACTAACATTTATGGCTTTTCTTTGCTGTCAGCCTGTTGGAAGGCTTCCTGGAGGGAATAGCTTTGTAGTTTTTCCTCCAACGCTGCCTTTTCCTGCTAGAGCTTATGGGCTTGCAGCTGTGAGCATGTAACCTGGGTCTGTGACCGATGTGCCAATCAGCTTTTTACATATGTGGCCGTCCTCAGCTAACTCCAAAATGCAATATTTTTGAATGTAAACCACATCTCTGATACCAAAACCATCTGGCATTAGCTGGCACATATAAGTGAACACAAGCTCTATTTGTGTCAAGCATTCATGAACAGCTTTGGCTTGCAACCTTGATGAACCTGGAATGTCACTTCTTTCCTGAGGAGTATGCTCAAAAAGGCACATTTGGCTCATGCAGTTCAAGCGACAGCTACAGCGGCTGGTGGTGCGGGACAACTGTCACCCAATGAAGGCAGCTTTGGTGGTGCTGTTCCAGCTGCCCCTTTGGGTCAGCCTCTCGGTTGCCCTCAGGAACATGGCCTTCATGATGCCATACCAGGACTTAGGCAAGTAGGCTGTGCCAAAAGTTTGCACCCTTTTACCAATCTTTCAGTGGCACCTGCGGTTTTCGAAACCCAAGTTCTGTGGGACCCATTGGCTGCAGCATGTACTATTTGTTAGCAGCTTGCCAGCACAGCATGAAGGAAGGTGCAAGCAGCAGCATCGTGTTTGATTCTTCTGCTTTGTGCTTGCATATGCGTATACTGCATTTACTCGAGTAATGAAACAATAAACCCACCCCCAATTTTGTTGTTGAGAATTTACTTTTTTTTATCTTGCCACGATTGGCTGGCACCATCGACTATCTCAAAATCGTCGGATCACACCATGATACAGTAAACATCTTTTGAAGTGAATGATGCTTAATACCGGTGACGCAGGGACACAACTTGTCGACCACAGACTTTTGTTCGATCGACGGACGGACAGACTTACAAAAAAGTATGTCGGAACTTTTCCCCCGCATAATGAATCCTCCCCCCAAACTGATGCCTACTTTTATGGAAAAAGAGTGGGCATATGCGTAGCCAGCACTTTGAGTATAAATAAGAAATACCGAAAATGTTGTGAGCACATCATGCCATATGGTGTTGTTTTTTTTAGTAAAGTTTGCAACCTGGTCTCAGAACAAACTACACTACCATGCTATGTGTCTTCGCTGCAAAGGAACAGAAATCTCTGGGACTCTTTTCTGTGCCCTGCAAGTCATGTGGACCGTAATAGTTTTTTTGGTCAGCACCAGATAGTTTTGGCCAGCACCAACTCTCATTTCTTGTGTGATGTCACATTTTACCTGCAACAGCATTGTTAATCATATGGGATGGGAAATCTCTTGACACAAGGAGAAGTCCATCTGCTTGTGCCTCCACCACATGTCAGCAAGCAGCCTGTCGGGTTTGAACCTGAGCAGGAGTACCCGGGATCGAACCCGACTGCAGCGGCCGCGTTTCAGTGGAGGCGCAACGCCAAGGCACCCGTGTGCTGTGTGATGTCAGTGCACATTAAAGATCCCCAGGTGGTCAAAATTATTCCGGAGCCTTCCACTACGGCCCCTCTTTCTTCTTTCACTCCTTCCTCTATCCCTTCCCTTACAGCATGGCTTGGGTATCCACCGCCTATCATTTCCTTTCCTCAAAACCAATTTTCATTTCATTTTTTTTTCCTTTTTTTGACAGGTAGATGAAGAGACATCATGACTTTTTTCAGCTTGGATTGTTGTCACTCAGTGTTGATTTTTATGTGGATAGAAATCTCCCATCCGCTCGCCGGCCAGTGCTGAAAATCATATTAAATGACATTCTACTTAGTGTCCATGATCTAAACTTGCTTGGTGTTATCCCCATATGCTCATGAAACAAATTATGTGTATATCATTTGAGTCTACCAAGCCAGTTTCATCACTTCGCCGTGAGCTCAAGTAAAGTCACATTCCATCAAACTTTAATGATGTCTGCTAAGGTCACGTAGCCAACACATTGCAGGCCTAGGAATGCTGGTGTTCTAAGCTTTGACTGACTTCGACTGACTGACTGTAAATCTATGCATCACGGCCAGTGACATGACACTGACCACAGTGACTGCATTTTTCTTCACCACTCCTTTGCTCCAGACAAAGCTGAAATGAAGATGTCTTCTTCTTCTCTCTACACCTAACTGAGCATGCAAAGATCGCACTGCATATATGCCTTAGGCCCAAGTAGCATTGCATTCCTCTGAGCTTAAATTAAGTATGCTAAACCCACACCAGACTCATTGCAAGTGCAGATAGCCCAGCGTTCTCCGCTCTTGGTGCTGTCTTGCTGAGGTTCTGTAAGCTGGCCACCGTACTTGGCACTCAGGAAGTCACATGAACTTTTTAGACGTGCTGTGATCAATCAACAAGGGCAACATCATTCAAATATGGCAAGCCACTGCACACCTCACACTCCCACTTCCCCTCCTGTGGTGCTATTTATTGGCAGCTTGCCCTTTCTGCTGCTGCTCTGTCATCAAGTCCCCATGCTTTCTTTTTATATGGGTGACAATCTTGACATTGTTAAAGCTACAAATTATACCTAACGCAGTTATACCATAGTGAAAAATGACACTTTTAAATAAAGTAGAACCCCTCTGTATTAAAGTCACTTGGACCAGCAAAAATCTTTACTAGTATATCAGGGTCTTTACTATACCAGTTGTTGGTGATATGGCATAGCTCTAAGGATGCGCTCTGGCTGCTTACTGAAGTACAAAGTGTTGGCTTATAAAAGAAAGTCGGAAATACATTCCATCCTGCTCTTATCGACCCTCTATGTGATAATTTTTATTTTAAGTTATCACATTTTGTGTCATGCTTTTGATTTTTTCTGTGCCGTATGGAAGTACGAATACGATGCCAGTTTGATTCTATGTAAAAAACAAAGCTTTGCATGAACACGGCAGCATCTTCCGTAGCCTCAGCATCATTTAAGAGGCAATATAGTTTGAAACACGTGTGACAGTCAAGGGCAGCATAATTTCCCATGCAGTGCCGCAGCTGCCATGCTGTGAATGTTTTCCCATTTCTTCCCTTCTCTACTCTTGACTGCACTTTTACTAGCTTTCCTTTCTCAGCAAATCTCGGCGCTTTCTTTCTATGCTCAAAGCCGGCTTTACTTTTTTTGTCCCCCCGTAAGCACTGCGCGCAAAGCTTTTAAAAAGTTGGTTTCTCCTCGCGCTCTCCAGCTTGGTGACTAAACCATCTCAGAAAGCACCATTCTATCATCTTCGATATCCATTTGCCTCCAAACGTTAGCTTTGCGGTCTTTGACTTCATGCGTGCCGTGATGTCATCATTCTGCTGGAACTACGTTGCCACAGCCAGATGCTCTTTACTATAAACTAAAAAAAAATGTATAGTTGTCTATGGGAGGTGAAATGGGACCGCAGTTTCACTTTACTATATCCGAATTTTTAATGTGGCAGGGTTCTACTGTAGTACTGTGTCCAGTTGTGTCCAATTACAACACTGATTGTTCTTATTTTTGTTGTTGTTCTGAGCAAGCATGCACTGGAGACAAACTAGTGAAATGTAATTATGTTTATATTAAAACTCACTGGCTCACTTTCATTACAGAAAGCCTGTTAACATTGCTTCTCTTATAAACGAGTTTTTGTATCTACACTATCTGCACTCTCAGAAGAACCAGCGCAAAAGGACAACGGACAAGAATGAAGGAGGATGACACGGTTCATGTCATCCTCCTTCATTCTTGTCCGTTGTCCTTTTGCGCTGGTTCTTCTGAGATCATGGCTTACTAACTAGCCCAACAGCAGGTGTTACTATCTACACTGCATCTAGTTTTTGTATCTTAACTGCAGAGAAGCCTTGTATCACAAATTGTTTTGTACCAAGTGACTGCTCTGTAAAGAAAATCTGTTGTACAGTTTCAAACTAAGCAGTCATCCTTAGGACAAATAACCATGGAAGAGAATCTATTGACCGTGTATTGCAAGGACAGTCCATTCAGCTGCCAGCAACGTCCTCAAGATAAAACTAAAGTGAAGGGCTTTGCCCTTTGCTGTGACAGTGCTTCCTTTATTTTCAGTACCAGTCATTTTGCTTGATTTGCAATGGGACCAATTTGGATGCCTCTCTTCCTGTACTTGTGGCAGTGTGGCACCACTTATGGGGAATGGTGGCTTACATCATAGTGCGAGCGGCTAGCATGGCTGGCGGATGCTCCTCTTTAAACCACTACTTAGTAAAGAAAGAGTAGATGCTGCTTGTTATGGACTATTCTCTTCACTTTCACTGTATGTGTGGAGCAGGCACAAAGGCTAGTGAATGGGAGAGCATATAAAGGTAACAAAAGAAGGCTTGATCTGCCAAAACCATCTTATCTGGTTGGCATTGAAACTAACAAGGAACAGGATATGGATGAGCCATTTGCATTAACAGTGGAAAAGAACAGCAGATTGAAAGATAATTTAACTTAATACTTTTCAGAGTTACCTTCATGCACCATGCATTTCGGAGACTAAAGTGTGCATTTGGGAGTTATTTTGGGGGAGTAAAGTGTGCAGAGGGACAATTTTTTCACATACTATGTAATGCAGGATCATTTCCATGCTTGGTTTATTTTTCTGACATGTTGCTTTTTGCAGCTGCGCAAGCTACATATCTTGAGTTGAGCGTAGGTGGCATGCTTTGGTTCACCAACTTGACACAGCCTGACCCACTGCACATCATTCCTGTTCTTGTGGGCATTGCCAACCTAATGAACATAGAGGTGAGTCCTGTGTGATACTTGATGTCATTTTAATGTACTGATTCCTTGTGTACTAGTAAGCCCTTCTTTCTCGCATAGTGATAGCTCTGCATGGTAGTTATGGTAGTTGGTGTCGTTTCATCGCAGCATGTTTTCACCAAAAACTTGCATGCTCATTTTGCTGGCTAATGAGAATGTTGCTGATGAGGTCTAGGCAGTTGCGCTTTCAGGAATTTTGCGCTGAGTGGTCGTGATCTGCATGGGCCTGGCTCTTGTGCATTTTGGAGCGGGCACTGTCATGGAATGTGCCCTGGCTGGCCTCAAATGGAAAACCTGTTTAGTTTACCTAGATGATGTGGTGGTGTTATCAGAAACCTTCGACCAACACTTTGAATGCCTGCGGACCGTGTTGGATGCCCTGCGGTTGGCCAACTTGACACTTAAACCCGAGAAATGCCACTTTGGCTACAAAGAGCTCAAGTTTCTCGGCCATGTTGTGAGCGCCGACGGCGTAAGACCCGATCCACAGAAAATTGCCTCGGTAGCTTAGTTTTTCTGTCCTACTACAAGGAAAACACTCAAGTGCTTCTTGGGTTTGTGCGCCTACTTCCGCCGTTTTATCGCCGAGTTCTCCAAGATTGCTGAACCTCTGATCGTCATGCGTTAAACAACGCGTGACGATACACCGTTCGTCTGGACTGCCGAGCAACAGGCTGCTTTCACAGAGCTGCGCCAACGGCTGCACACTACCCCTGTGCTGGCTCACTTCGATGAGGAGGCTGCTACTGAGATACACACTGACGCTAGCAACATCGGGCTTGATGCCGTCTTTGTTCAACATCAAGAAGGCATGGAACGTGTGATCGCGTATGCGAGTCGCACACAGAAATTAACTGCTCCACCTCGGAAAAGGAGTGCCTCGTTGTTGTCTGGGCTACGATGAAATTTTGGCCTTATATCTGTGGTCGTCATTTCAAAATGGTCACAGACCACCATTCCTTGTGCTGGCTGACTAATCTCCGGGACCCATCAGGCCGCCTAGCACGCTGGAGCCTTTGCCTTCAAGAATTTGATTACACAATTGCCTGTAAGTCCGGACTTAAACCCGAAGACGCCGACACGCTCTCACGCGCACCTGCCAAGCAAGCTGATGACAGCGCAGAGGATGACAATCATTTCCTAGGCGTGATCAGCTGTGCGGACTTGGTGGCAAGGCAGAGTGCTGACGCTGACCTGCGGTCTGTCATGGATCACCTGGAGGGCCATGCTTCCAACGTACCTCGACACTTTTCCCGCCACTTGTCCTCTTTTTGCATTCGCAATGGCGTACTGTACAAGAAAAAACTCCAGCAACGGTGACCGGACCTACCTCCTAGTCGTGCCATCAGACCTCCGCGACGACATCCTTTCGGCGTGTCATGATGAACCCACCTCTGGCCACTTGGGATTTGCACGCACGTTTGCTCGAGTGCGTCAGGCCTATTATTGGACTAAACTTGCAAAGACCATCCACCGTTTTGTCAGAGGTTGCCGTGAGTGCCAGCGTCGTAAGTCACCACCGCTAAATCCCGCAGGTTTGCCCCAACCAATTGCGCCACTTCGCACACCTTTTGACCAAGTCGGCATTGATTTTTGTAGCCCATTCCCTGTGTCGTCTTCTGGTAATAAGTGGATTATAGTTGCGACTGATTATTTGACGCGCTATGCGGAAACCCAGGCGGTGCCGCGCAGTACATCCTCTGAAATCATTCACTTCTTCATACACCACATTGTTTTACAACATGGTGCCCCGTCCTCCGTCATCACCAATAGGGGCACCGCGTTTACAGCGCAGCTCATGCACGAGGTGTTCCAGCTGAGTCACATGACCCACCGCAAGACTACTGCATACCACCCGCAGTCAAACGGGCTCACGGAGCGCCTCGGCAAAACCTTAGCGGACATGCTCGACGTACAGCACAAGACTTGGGACGAGATTCTCCTGTATGTGATGTTTGCCTATAACACGTGGATTCAGGAAACGACTCGCTTTACGCCGTTTCGCCTCGTTTACGGGTGTGATGTACAAACGATGCTCGACGCCATGCTTCCGTGCCCCCCTGACGACCATGCGCTCACGCCAGATGGCGAGGGATTTACCCGGCACGCAGAGGAACCGTGCCAACTGGCCCGTATGCACATCCACCGGCAGCAGGCAACGGATGCACAACGTTACAGCCAATGAAATCGACACGTCAAGTACCACCCCGACGACAAAGTGTGGGTGTAGACTCCAGTACGTCGCCCATGCCTGTCGCAGAAGCTCCTGAGCCGTTACTTTGGACCGTACACAGTGCTGCGCCGCATCACGGATGTGACGTATGAAGTCCTCCCCGATGGCACTCTGCCGAGTTCGTGCCATCGACCTCAGCCTGAGGTCGTGCACATACTGCTTATGAAGTCTTACTTTGCGCAGTAACAGGCGCCTCTTCCGCGTTTTCTTTTGTTTTATTTTTGCCTGAAGCCGTTCGGCGGCCCGTGATCGTTTGTTTGCTTCTTTTACTTACTCCTGTTCGCTCCAAGTGCGCCTATGTTCTTGCTTCCTTTTTTTGGGGGGAGGGAGAATAATGCCGCCAGGTGTCCCTGGGCGGCGCCTTGAGGACAAAGAAGTGAGAGACGTGCGTGCTCTTGCAGCTGGGACACTGCTTCACTGCTTGCGGCCTGTGCCTAGCCCTTTTGGTTCCGCAACCTATTTGTGACAATATGCAGTGTGGGAAAGCCAACTTAATAAGCTTTCAAAAGTGAATTTTTTGCCTTCGACATTTGAAACCACAAGGCTAATTCTAACATTTTAAAATCTGAGCTCTCGCCCTTGATATTGACAGCCTTCAATTTTGCAATATGGTCTTGCGTCCTCGAACAAAAAATTAAAAACTTTATTAGATAAATAATGTCTTAAATTTAACTTTATTAATTTAATAATGTCCGCCTTTTCACACAGTCCATGTGCACAGAATGGACTGAAGTGTGTTTCATTGCTTTTAAAAGAAAAGTCTGTACCGAATAATTAGAAATGCCTGGGAGATTTCATTGTGCTGCCTTCTATGCATGGTTCGCCTTTTGAATCTCCTTTCATGCTTCATTAAAATTTTTTTCTTCATTCAAAGAAAATAATTTTTTTTTTAAATTTACACATATTGCAGAGGGAAATGTAGTAAGAAAAATGTTTTTGTACAAACTGGAATGCTATAATATCCACTGTGTTTTAGAGGAATTCTCTTAATATATATAGCAGGTTTCAGAAATGAAAGGATTACAGTTGCAATAGTATAGTTATTCTCAGTTTATTTTAATTGCATTTATTTCCTTTTTTAAGTGTTTCAATATGCACCATAAAGCTGTAAAGGCATGCTCAATTCCTTTTTATCACTGTTGCAAAAATGGAGCAGTTATTGGAAAACAAGAATTCTTTTTTGTTACCTACTGTTGGTGCACATTTTGCAGCTGGAAGTAAATTCAAGATAAAGTGCGTTCGCATCATATTCAAAATAGACATGCTGCTGTGAACCACAACGTTTACAAGGACAGTAGTGGACTTGATTTGCCACAATGGGCAGCTCTCCTAACTGCCTACTAACCTGGTGCATGCCAGATTAGGAACAGCCTTTCACTGTTTTGTCATTGCATGCAAGTTGGACTTAGCTACTCAGACATTCTTAAGATGAGGCAACAGGTTCATGACAATTCTTGCAGTTATGCCAGCGTTTTCTAGCTGCATAAATAAAACTGTTTGCCAGGCAGTGTGAAATTTTGTTTCTGAAAGATACTACATCCATCTGAGATCTGCTAGCTGGAAACTGAAGAGATGGCTTGTAATGGTGGTAGTTTGTGTGTTGTGCTTGCTTGTGCAGTTCCACGTACTCCAAAGGCAGAAACACATGGCGTGGCTGCGGAGATGGATCACAAGCTTTATGAGGGGTCTTGCGCTCATCAGTGTTCCTGTGGCTTGGATTATGCCTGCTGTGAGTCTGCTGTTCACTGTTTTCTTTCCTGTATGTCACATTGTTGTAGATCATGCCCTTGTCCATGGTTACTGCCTCTTGGCCCACCACTAGATTAAATTAAATAGATGAAGAGGGCGGGACACAGGAGAAGTGACTGTTTCAGCCAAGGCACTTTGAACAAAATGAAACGAAGGGAGTACTACTGCTACAACCCCTGTGGGGTCGTCCTACTGATGAAGCAGCAGCCATGCATGCATGCTGCATTTCCTTGTCTTCCTTACTGCATCAAGAGCGTGGTGTAAATTCGTTTCTCTGTTTTGTTTCCCTACTGGAGGATTAGTAGCACGATTAAGAGCACACATTCAGTAAATGATGGAAAACAGGAATTGTGCTTCTGCCACTCCCTGAGTGGCAGTGGCTAGAAATGTTAAACATGCAACCAAGCAGCACTTGTGTGGAACCTTTACAAATGTGATGCCGAAAAGACTATCTTAAGTGCATGGTCCATTTTTATCAGCCGAACATTGTACTTTTCTTCTGCCCAGAAAGTCTAGCTCCAACAATTGTATTGCTAGACAAGCAAGCTTGCTCACTGAAGCTATGCAAGCCTCTAGGTAATGTTGTAATGAATGTAGCAATTTTCTAGAAACTAAAGCAATTTGCATACAAGCCCAGCTTGTTTCTCTGGATCTCATCTGTAGATTTAGACTGAACAGTTATTGGTAGTGATAATAATGCAATAATGTGGGCTAACAAGTTGGCAAGACAAGGAGGATTTGCATTGGGAGCCAAAATTAAGAATCACCATCTCTTGCCTGGAAATCGCAGGTGCATAATCATGAAAAATAATATCATGCTCAAAATGTCTTTTGCAGACTGCTAAGGTTTGAGAAAGGAACTTCTCCTAACCTGTAACGCCTTTAAAATGTCAGCATTTAAGACTTTGAATAAAACTTATGAATTTCGAGAATTTCGTCACTGATGGTCTCATCATTACAGTAAATGTGAAAAACTTAAAGGTTTGTTTAGAAAAATATCATTACAGCATAACTAAATTGAGCTAATTTCTGAACGTGTAAGGGCAATGAAACTGGGAACAAATACGTAGGCACATAAAGTATATAAACCAAGATCAGAATTCCTCCATCACTTGCCAGTGCAGCATATAACCATGGAAATTTTTGGCTGTTTTGCCAGTCGGGTTAACTTTTGCTTAAATTTATCTTTCAGCAGTCCTCCTGCATCTTTGGCAACTGACTATATATGTTAGGAAAGTTTGTTTCTTCAAGTTTGTTTCTTTATTTACATTATAATTCATTTAGTTTTGCAAGCAGAAATGTAAATTAATCACATTTTTGCGCTTGCAATATGCTGGGCATTACAGGATTAGCTGTGCATGTTTCCTTTCTGTCGTCTTCTCAGAGAGTCATCTTTCAGGGCATTAAAAAGAAGGAACTTGTGCTCATTGAACTCATGATAGCCGGAGTGTCTTGCAGGCTGGCATGTAGCACATCATTACCTTGCATTTTTGTTTTTTAATCTGTGACCCAAAGCGTGTACTGTGTGATGTCAGTGCACGTTAAAGAACCCCAGGTGGTTGAAATTTCCGAAGCCCTTCACTACAGCGTCCCTCATAGCCTGAGTCGTTTTGGGACGTTAAACCCCCATAAACCATAAACCAAACCATGAACCAAAGCACGGCAGTAAGAGAAAAGGCAAAACATGCTGCATTTGACTGGAGAAAGCATTGAAAAAATCCTAGCATGAGTGGGGAACTACCGTCAACTGTGGTATTGAGTCTTGTTGCCGATTAAGAGTGTCGTTAGTGCATTGTCTAGCTTGACACAACATGCAGTCACCTCTGGCATTGCGGTGACTCCGGCTTGTCAGGTCATGGAGCAAGCATGGCTGAAGAGCCATAAAATGCAGTGTTTTAAACTGCTATAATGTTGCCGCTCTGGGATGAGCTTGGGAACACAGCCAAGTTTAGGAGATTCCTCTATGGGCAGCATATGAGAAAGGGCAATTGCAGCAAAGCTGAAGATTTTTGTGTAGGTAAGCATGAACAGTGCCCCAGAAAAATTTAGCGATGTTGTTACAAAGCATTGTGGGTGCTTTTGTGGCAAGAGCCATTAACACGAGCCCACCCCGAGTTGTCGTGCAACTGAAGCCTGCTGTAGTTGCAATTGTCATAGAAATCCTCGAGCTAAGGCATGCCAAGCCAAGAGAGAGAAAAAGAGAGAAAGAAGTGAAGGGGAGAAAATGGAGGGAAACAATGGCTCTCACCGAATGTTTCAACTAAGCCGTAGCATAGTTTAGCCAGCAATTTTTTTCGCTCTAACCACCGGCCCCCAAAGAATGAAGACCAAAGCTCACATACCTGGATTACCCCTTTTGCTGACTGGCTGCAGGGAACACAATGTAGGCTCTAGGTGTAGCCACAAGTGAAGTGCTGTCCATTTGCTAGGTAAAATAGAGAAATTAAGTTACTCTGAAAAGTGACCACCAAGTCTATGATTTCGCTCTAACTGGAAAGTGAAGACAATGTTACAGTGGTAACTAAGCACAGTGCTTGATGTAGCTAGCAGAAACAAAAGTGTTCAAGTGCACCAATAGCATGGAGTACAGAGAAGCAGTTGGAAATACTTTAGTGAAGCTATATTACATTTGGTAAGGCTTTGTTTCCTGCAGTTGCAACCCTTGGCACTCAGTGCTTACCAGACAGTGCAAATGTGCTATGCTACTGCATCACAATTTAGCAGCACCATGAATGCATTCTATATTTTGTATGTTTTCTTTTGGAGGGAGAGAGAGAGAGAGAACACTTCATTTGTAGCTTTTATGTCAGTCGCTAAGTTGGTGGTGGGTTTGCTGCACGATGGCCAGCTGGTCTTGCAGCTGATCCGAGATGAGTTAAGCGCTCCATGAACTAGGAGCGCGCCATGAGGACGAATTATGTGGTGATTGTATGGCTGACGGACATTCAGAGAGACAATGGGAGAGGTTAACATAGTGTTCTGGGCAGTTGGAACATGAAGGTGCGGCTCGATGACTGTATAGATATCCCATGGCCAGTGTATAATGGACGTTAACCTGAATTTTGCATGGCACACGAATGGATTAGATGTAGATATTGAGTGTGAGGCGGGCTGATGGAATGGTCTGTATATTTTCTGGAAGGTTGTCGTAGTGTATGTTGATTTGCTCCTGATACTGAAAGGCCACCAATCTGGACAAGGATATGGCCAGGAAATCACAGGGGCCCAGGGTAAAGTTTTGTGGGCGAACTGATCTGTCAGCTTGTTACCTGCAATCCTGGCATGGCCAGGAGCCCATGTAATTTAAACTGGGGTTGGGGAGAGTTCACTCAGTCCATCCATCATCTGTTCGCAAAGGTGAGATGAAAGGTTGTCTGTTTGGATGGCTCTGATAGCTGCTTGAGAATGTGAGTACATGGTGTATCCACGTAGTTTGGCCTTCAACGTCATGGAATCTAGCAGGCCAGCCACTATTGGCAGGATTACTAGAGTGGAAATTGATGGGGGGGGGGGGGGGGGGGGGAATGGGGCCCAGAGTGATGGTGATTGTATATACTGCTATCGAAGTCAAGTCCCCTCCACTTTTAGAGCACTAGCACTAAGGCCGCCACTCACTGATTTCGCTGATTTTTGTTGGAAGCCTGTGACCTTGAACACCGAGCCTCAAACCGAAACCAAAGTTAAAACCGATGTGCTAGTGCACAGAATTCGCATTTGGTGTTACCACGCTAAATTGTCCATCATTTCTTTATCTTCTCATGATCTTTCTTTCTTATGGCACATCTTCATCACACTAAGGTTTCCTCTATTCTAGCATACAGGAATCAGGCACAATTTACTTTTGACACTTTGTCTAAATGTTTTATACTGCTTTGCAAGGCAACAATTTTTTTTTTTTTTTTCAGAATTTACCAAATAGTTTCATGTGTAGTGAGAAAAGAAAGAGTGGTTTTTACTGGGTAATATTTACCGAGAATAGTAGCATGCCAAAGCTCCCTTTTCTTTTGGCTGGAAATGTATTCACTATTTGGACACAGTCAGCAAGCAGACACATAGACTGATTGATCAACAGATGATGTTCCAAAGCTCTTACATGTGCAGATTCCAACTAATTTTACTTGCCTCTGTTGTTTCCTCCTGTCTCCTGCAACTCATTTCATTGTTTTTCTTGGACCACAACACTTTCTCAGGCTTTTCCTTCCTCATGCCTCCAGTGGTGAACACATGCAATCACTGTTGGACCTTCTGTAACCAGTATTTTCAATATTTACAGTGGCGGTTTCTACCTGTTTAAATGGGCCCACAAGTTTAATTCCAAGAGAAGGCAAGCATAGCAGGGGGCGGCAGAAAGCTAGGGGGGCAGATGAGATTGAGAAGTTTGCAAGGATACGGTGGCTGCAGTTGGCAAAGGACAGGGTTAATTGGAGAGACATGGGAGAGGCCTTTGCCCTGCAGGGCGTAGTCAGGCTGATGATGATGATGATGATGATGATAAGTTTAATGCCAGGGCCACTAACTTTTTCGGGGGGGGGGGGGGGGGGGGCGGTCAACGTCCTAAAGTGGCTCAGGATATGAGGGACGCTGTAGTGGAGGGCTCCAGATAATATCGACTACCTGGGGGTTCTTTAACATGCACTGACATCGAACAGTTCACGGGCCTATAGCATTTTGCCTCCATCAAAATGCGACCACCGCAGCCGGGATTGAACCCGCATCTTTTGGGTCAGGAGCCGAGTACCACAACTACTGAGCCACCCCAGCGGTGAGCTGTAACCTTTCCATACTAGCATCAACTCACCCAGCACAATGGTGAAACAGTGAGTATTGTAATCCTCACTGGAAACTTTATCACCTCCTTGTGCATTGTAGTTTGCTTTTCTGCAGTTTCCTTAGCTTCCTTCAATTGTTTGTCTGCTTACAAGTGTGCCAGCTTGTCAAATACGTACTGTTTATTAAATACGGTATTTTAATGAATATGATCAATGGGGCATGGCTCTGCTACCTCAGGACAACACACAAATTTCCCTAGTATCCTGGGTACATATTGTTTAATGTTCTTGTACAACTAGTAGTTGGTTTGTGAGCTTATTGGTAGCTGTATAATATGGGACCATAGATATCAAGGGGATGCACCATTCCTTTGTTCATTGTGCAAGTACCCAGCACATGATTGCCAGTTATTATCAGAGATATAGCATATTTAACTAGCTTAAGCATGGCCTGCTCAGAAAACTATGACAGTGTACACTTTTTTTTTTGTACCGAGCTTGATAGCTTTCATGCTAGAGCATTCACCAAATGTTGACCAAAATCAACAGCATGAAACTTTACTTTCTTTTTCTAGCTCTGCAAAATCATCTAGGAATGTCTGAAATGACCAATGTTGTAGGTGTTACCGAAAAAAAGTAACTGTAAATATGTTATTCGTTACACTAAGAGAAAAGGAATGCGTTACCGCCTTACATTACCTACAAAAAAATAAGTAACGTATTACCGTTACCGATAAAAGTACCGCACGTTACTTTGCCATTACTCCATGGCCATAAATTTTAATTAGTGCATCTTCACCTTAAGAACTCACGATAACAATTTTATAAAGCTCATATTTCACATAAAACTGCTAGCCCAAACAACCATTTTATGCAAAATCCTGATTTGACGAGAATACTTTGCATAAATGTGCAGGAGCTTAGCAATATTATAGTGGCCCAAAGTTGCCTGTAGAGTTACATGTGATGGATTCTAACTCTGTGGCACATGGTGAACCCATTTTCTGAATGTGACATTAAACACAAAATGACACTTCATCATCAATTCTAAGTTCACAAAGAAAACATCGCTGAACTCTCAACAAATTTACAGTAATTCTGAAAAATGTGATGTTCCAGAATGCTCGGCATGCTTCCACTCTGTAGAGAGTTGTGTGTGTGAGTGGTTGGGGAAGGGGAGGTAGGTAAAGGCAAGTGTGTGAATGCGTGTTCGTGCACGTGCTTCGTGCTTTATGGATATGCTGTCTTTTCTTTTTTTAGTTGGGTGCATCGTCAAGGGCAGGTTTTTTCTGGCATGCATGCGAGCCGCAACAAAGGTCATCGAGAGCACCTGTTTATTTGCAACATCACTTTAGGTGCCCTGTGCTTTTTTTTTTTCTAAAGAAAAAGGAGGCGGAGTGGAGGACAACTTGAACAAAAAGTAACTAGTAACATGACACCTCACATTACCGAAAATGTTAACGGAAGTATGTTACCCGTTACAGTTCCAAAATGGTAACGAGTACGTTACTAAGTTACCGAAAAAAGTAACGCGCTACCGGTAACGCCATTACTTGTAACGCGTTACCGCCAACACTGGAAATGACACACATAAATGTGGCTGGAAAGTTGTGCAGTCTGTTCTTGCATACTTTACATTATTCTCTGGACAGTAGTAAGTGGACAGTGGTTGTGGTAAGAAAGAACATCTTTTCATCTCCAGCCTTGCGAACCTGTTCACCTTTTAACGGGTGTATAAAAAGTGCTCAAAAGGCAGGTACACAGTGTGCTTAACTTGTCTATCTTTCTATGTCATTGCCTGTTGGAGGCTTTTTCATCCCTACAATACCAAGCCAATTAGCCTAAACCTTTAGAGCCCCGCAAGGGGGCATGTGCTTCATGCAGATGTTGGTGGGTGGTGACACCACGGGTTCCCGAGCATCCGCAGGGACATCCCCGCAGGGGATGATGGTGAACAGTGCATCACCACAAACCCCAGCACCGGCGCTTAGCCATGCGTAGCATCGCCGTGTCCGTGGAAAAGGGGGTCCTGGTGGTTGAGTCGATGCCGAGCGTTTGGATCTTTAAGGCCCCTCGGCGGAGGTAACTCACCACTTTGGCCCCAGCTTCCTGTAGACTTCACCTCCGGCCTGACCCGACCGGAGGGAATCGGCAGTCGTCTTTTCTTGTCCTCCCCTTCATCTTTCACTTTCCTATCTTCTTTCTCACAACTCTCCTATCTTCTGTTCACTTCTGGGTATTTCCTTTTTTCCTGGCGGCAAGGGTTAACCTTGTGTGGCAGACTACTCTGGGTTTCGTCATATTTGGTTATAGTTGAGGTGTACAGAGTCGATCACACTTGTCTAGAGTGCTCGGGGGTGCCATCCGGCGGAAATGAAGCGAAATTCTAAAGTAGGTGTTGACTTTCACTGATAATAATTGCGCTGGAGCAGCCCAATAGACATGTGAACTGCACAGGCACCAGCACCTTACCCCCAGGAAAGCAGCTGCAATAAGATTTAACTTAATTTCCTCCACAGCACACCGTTCGAGCGCTCTAGACAAGTGTGATCGACTCTGTACAGCTGTCGTGGGCAGGACTTGCTTGCTCCTGTCTTATCCCCTTGTTGGGCTCCGTGGTGGGTGGCTGGCACTGACCGAAAAACAAAATTTTTTTTATGGCTCCCCTCCTTTCCAAATCTGATCGCTCTCTAAAAAGAGGGCGAAACGATGAAGACTTTTTTCAAAAAATAAAAGTGTCATTCCCAAAATTTCATGTTATTCATAGCAAAGCTGAAGAACAACAAGCATCACTTATTTCCCCATTCCTGGTAGCAAAGTGCCTGACAGATACCTTGGGCTTTGGGTACAAGGTATCAAAAATGGCCAGCGGCGATTTACTGCTCGAACTATGTGACACCGTACAGCACTCAAAACTTGCAAACATTGTATCGATAGGGGAGATTCCTGTCTCCATCATGCCACACCAATCTTTAAACATAGTCCAAGGCGTCATATCTGAAATTGATTTTGTTCATCTCTCTGAAAAAGAAATGCTTGAAGGCCTCACCGACCAAGATGTCGTAAATGTTCAGCGGATAAAGATCCGGAAGAATAACAAGGAAATAGACACGAAACACCTGATCCTCACTTTCAACACCAACACACTACCTGAAAGCATTGAAATCGGCTACCTGAAAATAAATGTAAGGCCATATATACCCAACCCATGCAGATGTTTCAATTTCCAGAGGTTCCGCCGCGGCTCATAGAGTTGTCGAGGCTTCAAAACTTGCGCGAAATGCCCTTCAAAGGACCACCAATCAGGTGAATGTGTTGCTGCCCCACGGTGTGCAAATTGTGAAGGAGACCATGCTGCATACTCCAGGGCTTGTCCGTCCTGGAAGAAAGAAAAAGAAATAATTATTCTGAAAACTACTGAAAAAATTTCTTTCAAGGCAGCAAGAAGGCGATACACTGAAACAAACAGATTCTCCTTCACTGCGAAAACAAACTTCGCCGATGTGGTGCGTGGGCGCGGCACACCACACCAGGCTTCAGTACCTGCCCAGGCCACATGCAGTGAGCCTGTGGCGGGTCACCCACGCCCCCGGGTGGAGTAGCTAACACTACTGCACCAACGCCAAAAGAGGCCATGCAGACCTCCGGGTCAGCGGGCCTCAATACCTCTTCCCACAGGTCGAGGTCTAACTCATAAGTCAGCATGCGTTCTGCACGGTCGTCCAGCGCCTCTGCAGAGGCGATGGACACGACCCAAGGCAGCCCGGTGCCGTCCTCGTCGGATGGACGGCAGAGCTCCTTAGATCGGTCAAAAAACTTGGAGCCCCGAGTCACGGGGCCAAATACAAGTTAATCTAGTTTTATCTTCAAAGACACACAACATTAAGATGGCTTTCACAATACACTGGAACTGCAGAGGACTCGTAAGTAACTATAACGACATAAAAGACATTTTAAACACAATTTCTCCTGTTGCTTTATTTGTACAAGAAACCAATTTGGGTCCTCAGCACACAAAGGTGCTAAAGAAATATACTGTATTCCGCTGTGACCGAGAGAGGCGAGCAGACTCTCGGGAGGCGTAGCCATCATTGTGCAACCTGGAGTAGCAGCTCGCGAGCTCAAACTTAAAACTAAACTCGAAGCTGTAACAGCCACTGTGGCTGCTTACAAAACCGTTACACTTTGTTCCATATATCTTCAACCACACAATAAAGTAACACAGCATGATTCAGAGAACCTTTTAGAACAGCTACCGGAGCCATACTTGGTAGTTGGAGGTTTTAATGCACACTTTTTTCTTGAGGCAGTGAGAAAACTGATAGCAGAGGTCAGGTCATAGACGATTTTATACTGTCCAACAATGTTTGTTTATTGAACACCGGTAAACTTACTTATTGCTCTCCTAGTTCAGGAAAAATGAGCGTTTTAGATTTGTCTTTTAGCTCTCCATCAGTTTTTAGCGATTTTTAATGGGATGTTTTAGACAACCACTTTGGAAGCGATCAGCTCCCTGTTAAAATCTGCCTGTCATCCCCACCATCAGTCACCCCGACAAAACCATGGCATTGGAAGCTCAATTTAGCAGACTGGCAACTTTTTAAAATAGACGCCACGTTAGAAAATATTGCGCTAGAAAATCTTAATGTCAATGAAATAAATGAAAAGTTCACAAATTATATTCTTCAGGGTGTCTACCAACCGGGAAAACCGTGAAAACCGGGAATTCTCAGGGAATTTAAATAATCTGAAAAAACTCGGGTGATTTGTGCTTATATCAGGGAAAATTAGCTGCACTTCTACATAAAAGGAACTTAAGTCGCGATAATGCTTCCTTGTGTAAACAATGCGGACTGGCATTGCACGGATTGTCCAGTGCGGTGTTACGCGTCCTCTCCTCAGCGACCGCTGGCCTCCAACATTGTGCTGTCAAGTGGAGCATCCCAGCAAGGCGGCAAAAAGCTTTGCGGCGCCAGCGACGCTTCTAATTTCGAAGCGTACTGCGTTGAAAGCGGACACTTTCCCGCGCTGTAGCAGACGGCAGAGTGCGCACTTCCTACGGTTCGCACATGCGCTGTTCAACGGCCGGCGGCCTCCCCTTGTTTTCTTGTGTTTCCGAGTGGACAGCTCCAACAAGGCGGCAGAAAACGTTGTGAGAACTTGCGATGGTCTCAAATGAACTCTTCCTCCCTGTGCATCTCCTTAATGGAAGCGTCCATTTCTGCCGCAGGGGGTGCACGCACACGATGCAGGCGGCGCAGCTTTGGGAGAGAGGGAAATAGTTTCGCACCTTTTCGCGACCTGCTGACGCTAGCAAAGCAATGAATTCTGACCTTACTTAGCTACGCCGGTTTGAACAGACTTAGTTTTAATGCCTGCTGTGGTGCCGCAGGCAAGCTTTGTGCGATGTGTCAAGCATGATGGCCTTCAAGTGCACTTTCGTTCAGGACTGGACGAATGTGAGACATTGCGAGTTTGCAGCCTGGATGAGGCCCGCTGAAAGTAACCCAAATGCAGCGTACTGTGCTCTATGCAGAAAGCAGTTTTCGCTCAGCAACGTGAGAAGAAGAGCGGTGACAAGTCACGCTGAAAGTAAGAAGCACCAACTGGCCATTACAGGAGCCGGGACACCCTCTGTAGCCTCATTTTTGACACCCCTGACTACCGTTGTGACCAATGCCGGGACACCCTCTGTAGCCTCATTTTTGACACCGCCGACCACCGTTGTGACCAATGCCGGGCCAGTGCCGTCAGTTTCTGCGCATCCTTCAAGTGCAAACTACCGCGACGGACGTCCAACCCAATCATACAGCAAAGGATATCTTTCAGCATGACTTTGAGGTTATAAATGCTGAAGTGATGTGGTGCCTCAACGCTGTTATGACGCACACATCACTTTGTGCTGCCGCGTCATCGGCTTCTCTGATCCCTTTGATGTTCCCATCATCAGCTACAGCCAAGGAAATGCAGCTTTGCAAAGACAAGGCAGGATATACTATTGTCTATGGCCTCGCACCTTTCTTCAAGGAGAACCTCATGTCAGAAGTAAGCCAAGCCTCCCACCTCGTCGTGGCGTTTGATGAATCATTAAACAAAGTTGCACAAAAAGAGAAAATGGACGTGTTGGTTCGCTTTTGGTCAGAAGCAGAGCAGAGCGTGAAAATGCGCTACTTGACGTCATGCTTTCTGGGGCGCACACGGGCGGAAGAATTGGTGTCCGTTTTTAAAACTTCCATAGATGGACTCTTCCGATCAAAAATTCTTCAGTTCTCAATAGATGGGCCAAATGTAAATATAAAATTTCTCCGTGCGATCAAACAAGAACTTTGTGAATCCAGCGACGGTCGTCGTATTCTCGAAGTTGGTAGCTGTGGCCTTCATGTTGTGAATAGTGCTTTCAAAACTGGACACGCGGCAACAGGTTGGCAATTCGTGGAATTTCTTTGTGCTTTGTACAACTTATTCAAATGTGTACTGCCTGCCGCGCTGAATACGCACGCATAACCGGCAGTAACATTTACCCTATGAAGTTTTGCACTGTGCAGTGGCTTGAAAATGTTCGTGTGATTTCAAGAGCTATTGAGGTTCTGCCGTACCTAAAAGTGTGCGTCGAGTCGTGTCGAAACGAGAACAACCGACCGACCCGCTTCAGTTACTGCGTGGTCGAAACAGCCATTCGCAATCCTCTGCTGTCTGTAAAGCTAACCTTTATGCTTGGCATCGCGGAGGAACTGCAGCCGTTCCTGGCTCAGTCCCAGACCGATTCGGCTATGCTTCCATTTCTTGGCGCAGCATTGGATAACCTTCTACGATCACTAATGAGTAGAATAGCAAAGAAAGAAGTAATAATGGTGGCAGACAGTCCGTTGAAGTTGATCAAGGTTGGACATGGACCTTACTGAGAACGTAGTTGCGACGCCCAAGGTTGACCTTCGGTTTGCTACTAAGAATGCACTCTGAAAGGCCCCGAAACTTTCAGATTTGGCTATCCTGGGGTTCAGAAGGGACTGCGCCACTTTCGTGAAGAACTGCGCCAAAAAGATTGCGGAGAGGTCGCCGTTGAGGTTCAAGCTGGCAAGGGGATCGTCATCTCTGGATCCCGCATGCGCACTGATTCCCGCTCTTGGGGAACGGCACCAATGGATGACAGGTACAGAAGCTGACCGGGCGATGCGGTCCTACAAGCATGTATGCTCCTTAGCCTCGACGCAAGCGGCAATGAAAAATTTCAATAGGAGCATGCATCGGCTGGATGCCCTTCGGGCAGGCATCTGTGGTTCGAACAAAGAACTGTTCACATTTGTGAAGGTGATTCTGTCTCTTACGCACGGAATTGCGTCTCGAGCGGGGATTTTTTATTGACAAGGAATGCCTTGTTGAAAATCAGAAGGAGCAATCTTTGGTCGCCCAGCGAATCGTGTATGACGCCTTAATGTCGGCAGGAGGAGTTGCCAACGTTCAGCTGACCAAGAGGATGCTCCAAATGGTCCATGGGGCGAACGCACGGTGGAAAGAGGAGCTGGAGAGGACGAGAGCAGAAAGGGCCGATGCACTGAGGAAGGAACGAGAAAGGAAGCATGCCACCGCTTCTGTGAAAGAGCTTGAGCTGAAAAACGGAGCCTTATCCAAACGAAAATAAACTCTCCAAAGCAGTGAAACAACACTGAAGCGTTGTGCACGAACTTGAGGCTGACTTTCCAGTGTTACTTTGAGGTTTGTCGCTCTTTCACTTATACAGACTAAGGTTTCTATAATCTGCAGTTTGTCTGAATAGACTTGCCGAGAGAGAATCGCACTTGTGACGCTAAAGTTCAGGTCCCACACCATTGCGGTTACTATCAGTAGATAGAAATACCTTATATTTGAAAATATTTGTTTCCGCATGCATCTTCCTTTTAGTTCATATTTCAAAATGTTCAATTTGATTCGCAGTTTGTTTTAGCATTTTTTCGAAGATATTCGATTTGTTCTGCATTTTGCTAATCTCTCACCTTTTTTTAAAATTAAATAAACACTACTCCTTACTATTAAAATAGGATTAAATCGTTGTTTTTGTTTTTTAACATGCTTACTGGAGAGTGATACCATCAGGTGGCTTTGTGTCAGCTTGTTTTCGCATAAAACAAGTACTGTGTCACTCAGGGAATTATACAGATGCACTCAGGGAAAACCTGGAAAACTCCGGGAATTTGGAAACGTCAACTTGGTAGAGACCCTGAATCTTGCTGCCGCACACTTGGCTATCCCTTAATCTTCAGGAATAGTATGACGCAACCATAAAGTGTGGTGGACACGAGATTGCTAAGGAGCAAAAAACAACAAAATAAAGCTTGGGGTATATTTTGCAGATACCCCACACAGGAGAAACTTATAAAGTTTAAGAAAAGCAAGAGCCAAAGCTCGGTACATGCATCGCAATGCCAAAAAAGCATCATGGCAGAGCTTCGTTTCTTCCATAAACAGCCAAATCACATCGAAAAAAATGTGGGAGGCAGTACACAAACTATTAGATGGTTGCTACTCCCCGTTCACGGTCCCTCTTGTGACAGCCCCTGGTGTAGAGACAAATATAAAAGACCAGGCAGATATATTAGGTGAACATTTTTCGTATGTATCTAGTTCCTCTCACTATACAGAGTCATTTTGAAAACACAAAAACACAGCTGAAAAACACACTGCTGACAACAGGCAGTGCTCTCGAAGCATATAATAGCCAAATTACACGAGAAGAGCTTAACAGCACACTTTCTTCCGGTAAACAGACTGCACCAGGACCAGATGAAATTCATTACAAAATGCTCGCCCATCTATCTGAACCCACTGTAGACTCACTTCTGAAATTTTTTAACAAAATATGGGTATCAGGAGAGATACCGGAGGCTTGGAAAGAAGCCATTATTGTACCATTGTTGAAGTCGGGAAAAGTACCTACCTCCCCTGGCAATTACAGGCCTATGGCCCTAACAAGCGTACTTGCCAAATCCTTTGAAAGCGTCCTTAAAATTAGATTAATGTTTCTATTACATTCAAGAGAACGGCGTGCCTCAGAGGTGCATTTTAAGCATGACACTTTTTATAGTAAAAATGAATTCCCCAGCAAAAATAATTCCAATCATGTATTCAATAGTCTATGTTGACGATCTCCAGATTGCTTTCACATCCTCTAGCGTTAAATCGTGTGAGAGGTAAATGCAGTGGACAGTAAATAAACTAACAACATGGGCAGATAAAAATAATTTCAAGTTTTCTATGCAAAAGTCAGTAGCTGTTCTGTTCTCGCTTAGAAGAGGACTGCACACTGATCCTTCCCTGTATCTAAATGAAGTCACACTACCAGTTAAAGATGAGCACAAAGTTCTAGGAATAATTTATGTCAAAAAGCTCACATTCCTACCACACATAAACACCCTCAAAAAGAAAGCTTCTCTATCTCTGAATATACTAAAGTACTCTCACGAA
This sequence comes from Amblyomma americanum, assembly GCF_052857255.1. Classification (NCBI taxonomy): domain Eukaryota; kingdom Metazoa; phylum Arthropoda; class Arachnida; order Ixodida; family Ixodidae; genus Amblyomma; species Amblyomma americanum. Next base: position 359,478,939 of record NC_135497.1, read on the forward strand.
AACATTGGGGTTCTGATAGGACTTGTCTTTTACAAATTCATCGCTCAGTAGTACGCTCTACATTAGATTATGGATGCATAGTTTATGGATCAGAGAGGCAATCGTACCTTAAATGGCTGGATCCAGTACATAATTTAGGTGTGCGTCTTTCCATCGGTGCATACAGGACGTCGCCCATAAACAGTCTTTATGTGGAAACCAACGAACCATCACTTAAAGGTGCACTAAAATGGAATCTGATCTCGTCTTTTTACCGTGGGAACTCGATCTACATGTTCCGGGCATTTTTAGAAACTTTGAATTATTGTCCTGTGCGGCTGATTGCCCTAATTAAATTGGATTAAGCGTCCCGGCTCCCGCCTTCTTTTTTTTAACTCAACGCGGTAGGTAGGAGGAGTCAACCAACGCGTCAGCCAGTCCCGTGGCGGCTTGCCGCTCTGCCATCAGCGGAGTGATACATAAATCGAATAGTCCACGTGTAGTATTTTTATTTCCGTGGGCCTACTTTGCGGTGATATTGTCTGTGTCTGAAGCTGTTTATTCACAGAAGCCTAAAAAAACAAAATAAAATCGAAAGGGAAGCTGCCACTGGACTGGCTGAAAGGTACTCCACGCTTTGGTTGACTCCGCCTACCTACTGCGCTGAGTTAAAAAAAAAGGCAGGAGTAGGGATGTTTAATCCGATTTAATTGGGGCAGTCGGCCGCACAGGACAATAATTCAAAGTTTCTAAGAGTGCCTGAAACGTGCAGATAGAGTTTCCGTGGTAAAAAGACAAGTTCAGATTCTTCTTTAGTGCGCCTTTAAGATGGAAGAACCATGATCACATGCTTGTACATTTTAAAAATCCGTTCCCTGCCCAAACACCTATGTGACCCCATAGTCACAAAGTGCCCATCTAGAATACTGTTTAACAACAAACTGCTAGCTATAAGGCCACTCCTCCTGCGTTTTGAAGAGATGTGCCAAAAACTTGGCGTACTAGGTATATTACCTGGCATTGCTCAAAGATGAGATACACTGCCTCCATGGTACAATTTTCCTGCGATCTGTGACTTCACTCTTACCCAGTTCCATAAAAAACAAACTCCACAACAACACATAATACAAGAATTCTTTGCCCTCGAAGAAAAATACAGTAGTTTTACAGAATTTTATACTGATGGATCGAAAACAGATAGTTGCGTAGGAAGTGCAGTGGTGCAAGGGAATTCGGAGGAAATAGTACGACTACCGCAGTGTTTATTCATCTTCGCTGCAGAATGCTACGCAATGTGTGTGGCCATAGAAAAAGTACTAAGCGAGAACCTCAAAAACGCTATTATTTACGGACTCCTTAAGTGTACTTACATCTCTCCATTCTAAAAATGCAAGCACCCCTCTGCTTGGTTACATCATACACAACATAGTAACTGCCACAGCTCAAGGACAAAATGTAAAGCTGTGCTGGGCCCCGAGCCACGTGGGAATAAAAGGCAATGAGTGAGCAGATTTGTGCGCTACTCAAGCTCATGGCAAAGAAATAAAAAAAAGTAAATATACCCTTTAAGGGTTGCATAAAGTCAGTACAACAGAAGTTAAGGAAAAAATGGCAGACGGCTTGGAACAATGAAGTGAACAACAAACTGCATCTGGTAAAGCCAGTCCTATGTGAATGGAAGTCATGTTTGCACCAAGAGTGTTTCATTGAAGTTATTTAATGTCGTCTCCGTATAGGCCATACGCGCATCACACACAATTTTCTATTGACAAAAGAAGACAAACCGGTTTGTGAAAAATGTGGAGATGACCTAACAATTAATCACATTTTACACTCATGCACAAAACTTGATAAACTTAGGAAAAAATATTTTACTGAGTTTTATAATGAACACATCCCTTACACCCAGTGTTGCTTTTGAGTGAAGATGAAATTGTTGACACAATTTGTGTTTTTAGCTTTTTAAGAGAAGCAGGTTTTCTCAGCAAACTGTAAATCTTTACCCACTGATTCACTTCATTTTTTGGTACACCTCAGCCACCTTCTCATTAATGAGAGGAAGGCTGAGACTTTGTTTTACTGGTTGGGAGGCTCAAAATCCTTGCACAGCCAAGGATGCCTGCTGAGACTGTCCAAACTTGTTTAAAGCTCTTATATTAACCATTCATATCTTCCTTTATCATTAGGTAATGCAAAACAATGTTTTATGCCGCCTACACCATCTATAATTTCCCTTACCTTGAATTTGGTGCATGTGCCATAAAACACAACACAACACCTAAACCTTAGCGCTTCTGCACAATAGGTGTGACAAAACTTATTGTACCCTCCTAAATTTAGGCTGATGTCGTACAGCTAATTAACTTTTCTTTCTAATTGAACTGGAGCATGAAATTATCCATTTTCATTCAGCAGTTGCTCTGGAGCTCCCCACATTTGAGGTTATTTGCAGTTGCAGCTTCATCACTTCATCACTCACAGCAATGGGCAGTCAAGAAAATGCATCAACATTTGATCATTCTTGTGCACTTTGGTGTGTCATCTCAGACTGCTGAATTGTCTCTCTGCTGAATTGTCTATGTCTCTCTTTTGGCTTTGCAATATTCAGTAGGTGGGTAAGTTTTGGTGGCCAGGTAACAATTAGAATATCGGCGTCAGGGTGGGACACAAAATGTCTACTCACTAGTCCAACTGCTGGAGTCTTCTTGTCTGTTGTGCTGAATTTTTGTTCATGCTTCATGCATGTATATGCATAAGAGCCTAATGTATGTGGCTGTCATTGGTTGACACCTGCCTGTCTTATTTGGCACAGTTTGCACACGTTTTCACCAGTAATTTTTGCACCAGTTTTACTGGTATGCAGTTGTGGAAACCATTTCATTTAGTTCATAATGAAGGCAAGCTGGGTATGAATTGAGCCCTTTCTTCTGTTTCTAGTGCAACTGATGGTTCGCGTTGCACCCTGGGTGAAGACTGAGTGCCCTGGCAGTGTCTGAGATTCAAGCTCCTTGAACTCACTGCAATAATAGGGGTGCAGCTACGCTTTCATTCTCTTTCTTCGTCTAGGATGTGGCCCTCTACTGGTTTTGTTCAAGCGGCTTTGCTCTGGGCCAGAACATGCTGATGGCAGCACCAAGGTTCCGTCGGGCCTGCTCCATTCCCGTCACAGCGTCCGAGAGCCAAACACCCTTCAAAGACGTTGCCTGTCGTCTGCGAGAGCGGCTGGATGCAGCCTTCAGGACAGGCTCTTGATGTCCTTAGCATGCAGTAGCTGACATTAGCAAGTTTAAGTGAATTTGTCAGAGTTGTATCAGGAACAGCAGATGTGCACTACAAGCACGTGAAAGTGCGGCAGTGCTGTCTTCCAAAATAGAATGTGTGGTGCTGCCTCCTGGAGTCGCTGAAGATTATATTAGCAACATGTGTCTTCTGTTCAGTCTGAACCTTGTTAAGTTATATCTGTCCAGAGTTTTGGAGGTCTGCTTTTGTTTGAGCCTTCGTTTTGCTCTACTACGGTTGGCATAATGGGCTTCAGATAGTACAGGGTAGTGAAGTTCATTTTCCCATCTGAGGCTCACTTCATAAGATTCCCCCCCCCCCCCCCCCATTTTTTTTAAGACATAGATAAAAAAAGTGCTGTAGCATTAGCTTCCCCCCTCCCCCATTTTTTTTTTTACTCTCTTGACAAAAAAAAAGGCATTTTAATCACTTTTTATTTGTTGGTGCACGTGTGTATAGCTTTTACATGTGCTGTCTGTTAAGAGCTCTGACGTTTGTGATCTGGAGTAGATATGAAATAAAATATGAAGTCCAAGAAAAAGACTGAACTGAAGATGTTTGAATCATTTTTCTTTGCCACACAGTACAATGTGTGGAGTGTGCTGGCCTGAGGACTTTGAGCTCCCTAAACTGTGCTGCAGCTAAGGGGTGGAGAAAACCTTAAATTTGGCAAAAATTTTAGTCGCGGATGGGCGAGTCTTAATCCAAGGCCCCTGTGGCTGCTGCAGCAGCCTTGGCATTCTATCAGTTTTCGCTGCTTTTCCAGGCTCTTGCTAGACAGTGCTGCCTCCTACTGCTCTGTTGTAGCATTCTGTATTTCTGTATTCTGTTGTGAAGCGGTAGTAATGCAGCTCTGTGTCAAGGGCATTGTGGACTCAAGTGCAAGCAGCACTGGCATCAAATAGGAGAAAATGTCTCCCTTGCCACATCCAACCAACCCAGTTCTAAACTGAAAGCGCACCATTTTGTGAACAGTGAAGCAACAATGTAAAGTACACCCGCCAGCAGACAGAGGCACACCAACACAATGCTTAAAGGAATTCTGAACAAAAAATTTTGCCGTAGAGATTTCTGGCCCAAATGCTAACTATGGCACTGAGAGTGACCAAAACAATGCTCTTTTGAAACAGATATGAGCAGAAATTAATTCCTATAATAATAACCAGCATTTCGCAGAGACGGTTCTGGTAGCGTCATCTCACACCTGCCAGAGGAATGAGCAGGCAGGGGTTCCTGAACTGCACACTGCCAAGCCAGCTTGCCTACGGCGCTTTAGAAGAGGGCAGGCTTGTCATCATGTGGGCCAGCTCATAGGCAGGTGTGCATTGAGTACGGCCTGGCGGCTGCTCACAAATCTTCCAAAGTACAGCCATCCACTAAAAAATAACCATGAATGTATACTTGAGTAATCTTACGTTACGAGTGACAATCTGACACTTTCTCACTATTTCCAGATTTTTATTCAGTATTCCTTTAATGACTAAATTTTAAGACGAGATTAAATCATGAAACACCATAAGAAAAGACAAAAAAAAAAGGGTATTGAATGCACTGCTCAAGATATCCTTGTTTTCACTTCTTTCAAGAAGGTGCTTAAGAGCACTCTGAATGATGCTCTTTGTGCATGGAAAGAGAGAGTAAAGGTTTGTGGGAACATATTTACTGAAATGGCACAAGGCTGGTTGTTTGGCAAGAGTGAAAAGTCGATCCTCAAAATCTCTCTTCATAGGTTGCACTTCGCCAAAGTTAGTGCCAGAAATGTGGCTCCACATTTTGAGCATCGCTGAGTGCATTAGTGAAACTGACCAACTGTTGAACAAGTCCACTTCTGATCTTGCTACTTCATTCGTAGGAAGGAAAGAGTTTGTGGTAGGGTATGGTATAATATATAGGGTTTAATGTCCCAGAGCTACATATCCAGGGGCTGTGAGAAACGTGTTTGAAGGCTCCAGAATCATTTGTACCACCTGGGTTTCTTTAACATGCAATGACATTGCACACACACAGGCATTTTTCCAAAGTCCCAGAAGGAAAGTTTGTGGAAACATGCTGAAGTTCCCTTTCATTCTTTACAGGGGCCAATAGCTTAGCAAAGCATGTTACAACATTAAGGGAGAAAGGATTTTGCCTGACGTTCTAGAATTAATTTTCAGTGCATCCCTCTTCACGTGAGTGCATGTCATTTGCTTAACTTGGCTGTTAGCACATTGTTTTTTGTTAAATAAAGTGTTTGTGATATTTAATTAACAATGTTTCTCTCCTTAGTGCACCTTGTCGCATAAAAGTGGTGCCAATTGTGATAGTGGAACAATGGCAGTTCACAGCGTGGTGATGTGCATTTGTGCCTTTATATGCATTCATGTGTAACAAAACCATGTATGTATATATTGGCATGAGTGATTCAACAGCTCTAAAGGCATGAAGGCAAAGATGGCAGTTGCTTCATTTAATGAAAAATTACTTTCCTGGCACATTTATTTTTAACTGCCTCTGCCAGAGAGAAATTCATATTGTCTTCACTTGTTTCCAGCATTTGAATTTATGAATGGAAATGAGTGTGCACTAATTAAAAATATATCTTTGAAGATATCCCACAGGCTTTTCTTGCACAAGCACTCCAGGATTGGGCACTTTGGACACCTTGTTTTCCATTGCACCCAAAAATGTTAGGGTCCTTAAAAATTAGTTGTTTTGAGTTAATAGTCACATCGGATCCCTTGGAGTCTGTCCCTCCAAGGGAGACAGGGGACTCCAAGGGGTGTGATGTGACTATCGCAACAAAAGAGCTTTCAAAATACCAAGAGGCACCATTTTAAAACAGTGAAAGCTGCAAACTGGAACCGAAACTCAGTCCGTGGCCTGGGATGATTCTTCAAGTAACGAAGTGATGTCACAAACATTACAAGAAATTTAACACTGATAACGATGACTCTTCTCACAAAATGCTTGAAACAGCCTAATACAAGCCACAAAACTTTGTTAGTGAAGCACGGAGCAGGTATTAGTGTGCGGGGAAGGTTATTTGCAACATCAAAAATTCAGTGTTGTCCATAGACATAATCTGAACTGAGGCCATGAAAATGGCAAAGTTTAAAATCGACTCAGAATGAAACGTTGCATGGGTGCCAGATTTGGTGGAAGTAATCAGGAATGAGAGAAAAACCTGCAGTACAAGTTTCATTAGAATATGGTAACCTTGAAAACCCACAAGCTGCCTTTTAAGTTATTTATGCATTAAAACTAGTTTAACCTTACCTTCTACACAGTTTCCAGTGCTACATTTTATGCTTCCAATGACTTTTAATTATTTTCTTTTTAACATGGCTTTGCCACAACTGTGGCCAACCTTTTTCTTTTAAGGACCATATAACACTTTTGTGGCTGATTAGTGTGCTCCAAATGGTTCATCAGCAGCTCCTAAGATCATTGCAAAATAATTCTATAATTTGGTGCAATCAAACTAGAGTCACTCCAGTGCTAAAATTTAGTTTACAAGCAGGAAACTAGGTAAGTTGCAGTCACTGCTGACTACACTGGGTGAAACCTATTGCACATATGCCCAAAAGGTATTATTCGGCAAATTTTCTTTTACTTCGAAAATACATGTTTAATGTAACATACCATCAGATATGAAATGCACAGCATACGATAAGCGAGCGTGTCTCGCTAGTCTACATGGTCCATGCTAGCATTATTTTCTGCAAATAAGGTACTGCGCAGCAACATACATATATATATGAGGCACTCTGTCATGCAGCTTGTGAAGTAGAGCCGATGACTGACCTCACTTTATTACTTCAAGGCTACAGCAGGGCCGGATTAAGAAAAATGGGGGCCCTGGGCTAATGCGCATGCAGGCCCCCGCCCCAATTTCCCTATACTGACCCCCCCCCCCCCCCCCACCTCCTATCGCCTGCTACACTACTGGAAATATGCTGTTTCATTTTAATTCCACCAAATTAAAAATAACGCAGTGCGATCAACGGGATTATTATTATTGTTATTATTATAAGGAAAACAAAAAAACTTGCTTGAAACGCGTGCTGTTGTAAACACCAACACATATGTTCACTTTGTGATTAACCTGCATTCTGTTTTCAGCAAAAGCTAGGCTTTAAGGAAAAGTTTAGTGCACTCAAGACGAACAGAACGTAGAAAAGACAGCACAGCTCAGATGTCGATCCTTCTGGAGCTAGGCTTTGTTTGCATCACTAAGCTTAATCCCGTGAGGAGATCCATGGTTGTATCCAAAACATTCTTCATTAAAATTGAAGCATCAGACTGCAGTAATCGTTATACACGTTACTCTATAAATATGCAATAGATATATACAATACTTAAGGCAATACAAACACCATAAAAATGCACTAGAATATAGATGAAAATTACCAACTGTAATTACAAAACATTATTTGAAAATATTTTCGTTAAAGGTAAGACCAGCAAGAATGACACGAAATAAACGTCAAACTATCAAAAACAAAAATACAGTTCTTTATAGCATGCTAAATATCACAAGAAAAACAAACAAGAGACGAACAACAAAGATTTGCATATCTTGAATTACACTGCTCAGCGTTTCATTGGCAACGTGGATGCTGGGAGGCGACACAACAAACTTATTGGAACTGTTCATGTCTAGCACAAGCACTCCTCTTTTAAAATGGCATCTTTCGCCCCTTGGCTTTGGTGATATCAGATATAGTTTGTTCGAAGGGTAGATCGTGGAGGAGGTCTTTCAATGGATGTGATAGCAAGCGAGTTCACCTTGTCGTCAAGGGGGCTCGAACGAAGGCGATTTTTTATCAGCGACAACTTGGAAAACGATCGTTTGGTCTCACAGTTTGCCGCGGGTATGCTTAAGTACATTCGCAAATCAACAGAAAGGTTCAGAAACGCATCAATAAGCTTTCTTTCGTGCAGCAACTTCATTATTTCCAGGGGACGCGTGTCCTGGCACACATAGTTGTGCAGAAAGTTCGCAAACTGAACGATTTCAGCGGAAAATGCTGGCTCCAAATCATTTTTGTAGGTTTTCACCAACTTCTCAGTCTACTGTGCCAGAGAGGCCTCACTCCCAACTTCTGGCAGCAATTTTAAGGATCCGAACCTTTCACAGAGTTCAGTGTAGGCAGCCTTTCGCACTCGCAAAGCGGAGCCTAGACTGTCAAGTACAACATTGTAGGTCTCTACGATTAACTTTTTTCTACCTTGTAGCGCACTATCGCTTTTTCTGTCCGGGTGCTTACCCAAAACGATGCGTGTGCCCTCATCCTGATAACATTGATTGGTACTTAGTGTGCGTGCTCTCTCTTCGAAGGTATCAAAGAGAGGTTGCAAGGAATTAACAAAGCCTTTTAGAGAGCTCAGCAGGTCTACAGCAGTTGAAATGTCTAGGCCTGGTTTCTCAAGTGCTACGCTCGTTTTGTCAAAGCCCTCCAAGATTTCACTCCAGAAAATCGCCATGAATGCAGTCTCTAGTTTTGTCATTTTCTTGAAAAGAGAGTGCACTTCGTTCCTAGTGTCACCGTTTTCTTCCTCGTTTTTTGATATAGCTTCAAGGCAACACAAGACTGCATTGAAATTTTTCAGAATGGTCTTACATGATCCAGCGTGTCTTGACCGTCTGGTCTCGGAGAGACTTTTGAAAACAAGCTGCAGGCCAGTTCCACCCATGCTGTCTAAAAGATACCTCCATCGCTTAGGTGAGGCAGCAAAGAACACATACAGTCTCTGAATTACAGTGAAAAATTTGACTGCCTCAAGGCAACCGTCAACGCTGCACATGCCGACCAAGTTCGGTGAATGACCAGCACACAGGACGTAGACTGGCAATTCGTTCAGCTGTTTGATTTGATTTGATCTTGCAATCCTTTGTATTTTCCTGACATATTACTCGCATTATCATAAGCTTGGCCCCTACAATCATCAATTGAGATGCCACTGGTCGTCAAGAGGGACATCACGGTATCGAAAAGATACAAGCCGGTATGCGATTCGATTGGAACAAATCCAAGAAAGCGTTCGTACACTTTCCCATTTAAATAGTACCATAAAACAACTGACAGCTGATCAACGTGAGTAAGGTCTGGAGTCGAATCGACAATTAAAGAGAAGTATTTTGCGAGTTTCACTTTGTCAATGAGACGTTCCTTGACAGCCTTTGCCATATGCTTGATTAATTCATCACAAATGGTTTTTGACAAATGCGATGGGTGACCTTTTCCTTTGTTCCTGTAGCGTTTGATGTGCTCCTCTAGAAAGGAACCAAACTTGGCAATGGCCTCAAGTATTCCTATATAATTGCCTTTCTCAGTGAACCAAAAATCTCTTCACTGCCCCTAAACGCTATGTTGCGCTCAGCTAGAAGCTTAACTACAACAGCTACGCGCTTCAACACTTCTGCCCAGTAAGCGGTCTCAGTGACAAGATGTTTAACCAGCTCCCTGTCAATTGTGCTGCTCGAGTTAGAGCGGGCGAGCCATGCTGCCACGCAGTTCCGGTGCGCGACGCTATTTTCATGTGCGCAAACCTTTTCTTCTGCTCTTTTCCAATCAGAAAAGCCGTGCGTGGTGAAAGCACTGGGGTTGCTTGAAATGAAAATTAGTTTGCACATGAAACAGTAAACGGAACCTTTGGACTCCGAGTACATTAACCAGTGTCGCTCGTATGCCTCATCATATACAGCCTTTCACACGAAAAGATGAGGTGACATATAGCGTTTCTGAGCTTTGTATTGCCTTTCGGAAGACGGAAAATTTTCTGCCCGATTTTGAAACTACAATGGCCCTTTCTCAAGGCATACACTCCGAAAGCTGCCAGTAATAATGTCCAGCCACTTAGCAGGGTCACTTCGGAGAATCCTGCAACGTACCTCTTGCTGCGGGGGCGTCTGTACTTCTCTGTTGCCGCAACGAGATGCCGTCTCATTCGTCCTTTCGAGGCACACTTTGTGGGTGGGAGCATGATTATTTGAAGCCAAACTAACAGGAAACAAGTGAGTCGGTTCTTGGGAGTATTGTTTCCTTACGCACGTCAGTAGAAGGAGGCTCATCGGGGAGGTTTGGCACCTGTTGATGAACAGTAGTAGAAATTGGGCGTGGCGGACCGGACACCTGGAGCTCTGTGGCAGGGGCCCGGCCGAGTAGCATAGACGTTGCTGACTCAGGAACAGGACAGGGCTTGGTTAACGTCGGTTGCTCAGAAATATGGATGACCGAGGTTGGTACCATTCTCACAGGATCCAGACAACCAAGATGGGTCAAACCTTGCTTCTTGCCAGGAAACCGTAGTGATGGAGTTGGCAAGTCCTCCACAGAAGCACAGTGTGTACTATTGGGAGTTTGACACGGACTCTGGGTAAAGCGATTATACTGCTCCGCGGAAGCTGCATTCAGTAGGTACTTTGTCATCTTTGGTAGCTTCTTTTCACGCTCTTCTCTTTCTAACTTCGCCTTTCGTCTAGACGCATGACTTTGATGCTTCCGACCGAGCATTTTCGCATGAATGGATGCTCATTGTTCACCGCACCGGGCACTTCGTCAGTCTGACGCGACCGCAGCTAGGTGTCCAGTGATGGTCGTCCCAATGACTGGCGCACGCTGCCTGGATGGTCCGTGGCTGACCGAGAGTGGTGTGTCCCCTGGGAGCTCCTCAGCGGGCTGGCTTATGCAAGCTTAACCGGCGGCCCGGGGCTGAATCGCAGCCCGCAATCAACTTCCTTTCATAGACGCGCGCCGCATCTGTCTGTTACTAGCGCCAAAGCAGGCATTCACATACGCATAGAGTTCCTTGTACAAATTCCCTCCTTCTTCGTACAAACGCACTCCTTCTCCCGTTCCGGTCTCGTATTGGCTAGGAGCAATCTTCCGTTTTGGGAGGTTCTCGATTTTTATTTCGCCCCATCGACGCCGAGCGCGAAAACGAAGGGGAGAGGGCGACTCCTAGCGTGGGCGAAGTTACGTGCCCTCCGTTGCCTCCGAGTCATCTTTTTCTACTTCTTTCTGGAAAGTTTGGCGGCCAGTCTGACCTACTTCTTCCGTCGAGCGCACGCGTGGGTGCGCAGCCACTAGGCAGGAATGGGCCCTGGAGACAGGCCTTTGTGTCCAGCTCTCCAACTTCCCCCTTCACTCTTCCACAACCCTAGCCCAAACAGTGATAGGATAGGATAGGATACACTTTATTGCTCTAACAAGGTATTTCGGTCAGACAGAGGTCTTCATCTTCAAGCAGATGTCTTCCTCCGTCTTGCAGAGGTCGGCGCCCCTATTCCAGGGCACTGCTGAGTTTGGCCGCTCGCTGGCCGAACAGTGCCCCAAGTCATGCGGACAAAAGCACGTGTGACGTCTTCTTTCCTTTCCTGCCTAGACTCTGCCATATCAGACTCATCATCATCTGCTATCGTACTCATCCTCCTCCACCCAAATTACCATCACGATAAAGAAGTCGAATGGGGCACTGTTGGGTACTGCAGCACATCCTTTCTATGAGAAGGACAGCAGCGAAACTATTTGAGAGGTGGAGGGTGGCGTGGTGGTGATGAGGGGCAAGGGAGATTTAGGTCCTCATTCCACAGTACGTTTTAGGTGTTTCCTTCTTGCCCCTCCTCTCCAGACAGCACTGGACAGACAGACTGACAGGAAACCACGAAAACTCTTCCAAGCAAACGCACCTCGCTTCGTAAGAAAGAGGGCCCCGCCGGAGTGGCGGGGGATTCCTGTTTTTGCAGCTCGACAAGCTCTCCCCAAATGATCAGGCTAAATGCATGCTGTTACATTAGGTGGGGGTGCGTCTGCTTGTTCTGGTTCTCTCGCTTCATACATGTCGCTCGAAGTTCCGTTGCCCATGGTTTCATATATTAAGCAGGTTAGAATAAATGGGCCCCCTTCTCCTACTGTCCGAGGTGAGGCCCAGGGCTGCAGTGTGGCACTCAGGCGGTTTAGTAACTGCAACACATACTCCACTACTGACTGACTCTCTCCTGTCCCCTCCCACATTTCTCTAAGCATCCTAAGCGGGGAACGAAGAGCCCTTCCGTACACTAGCTCTGCAGGAGTGAAGCCCGTCGCTTCGTGCGGTACTGTTCTCAGGGCGAACAGCGTTGCCGGGAAGCAACTTTCCCAATCGTCTTTGTGCTCAAACGCTAAGGCGCCCGTGTGCTGTGCGATGTCAGTGCACGAAAAAGATCCCCAGGTGGTCGAAATTATTCCGGAGCCCTCCACTACGGTACCTTTCTTCTTTCACTCCCTCCTTTATCTCCTTACGGCGCGGTTCAGGTGTGCCGATATGCGAGACAGATACTCAATTTCCTTTCCCCAAAAACAAATTTTCAATTTTCCCAATTTTCAGTGGCGTAACTTTCAGCGAAACTTTTAAAGCATCGCATGCTCACGTTTAAAATGTTCTCTACGAAACATTTCGCCGGCCATATGCTTTTTAGAAAGAAACGTCATGCTGAATGTGCGTAGGGAGGCATATGGAAGCCACTTATCCCATGGAGGAAGGAAAAAGAAACAGTTTTTCCTTCCTCCATTACAGGACGTTTGGGAGATACCATCAGAATAGCCTGTATTTTTACTGCTTCAAGCCAAATGCGCCCGCTCAGTGCCGATGATCAGAACTGCGCGAACTCCAAAATCGTGGTTCTCCTGCCTGCCTCACGATATGGCTGGATAGGGCCGAATTTCGCAGCGCAGTCGGTGCAGCCAAACTTAGCCAAAATTGTCTTGGCGTAGCACCGCCTCTAATATTAATTTAAAATGCTTTAAATGAGCAATTCTTCATCAAGAAATAGTAGTTTTTTCTAATCTTAGATATACAAGCTATTTGTTAAGTGGATGCCCTCCATGCTTTCTTCCGAAAGCGCAGAAGCGTGGAGAGTCTGGCAACTAGAAACTCATTCGCTTGCCGCCGCTTCTTTTTCCATGTGTTTTGGCACGTGGTGATCGTTCGTCGCCGCTACAAGACGAAGACCCTGGCTGATTTCTGTGCCGGTAACGAATTCTGATATGATCGGACACTGAATTAACACAGCAAGTTTACCCGTTATAGCTTTGATGCCAGCTTCAAGCACCACGAGTGGCAACAAAAATGAGCGCAGCAGCTGTTGTGGAAGTGCAAAGCTGGCCATAGAGCAGAGCAGTGTTTGTAACCGCCAACCACCTTGAATAACGTGTATTTTATTGTAATGCTGTGACACTGAAGTGTTGTTGAAGACACGCTTGTTTGGGGCGAATCGCTACGCTTTGGGTGGTCATGTAATACGCACGCGGACATTGAAATCTCTAGTACTCGCTTGGCAACTCATTGTTCGAAGTAATATCGTAAATAGTTCTAGAGTTCCGAAATTTTGGCGTGTTTTCGCTCCGGAGCGTTTTCCCTCCGTAGCAAAATCTCGCCGACAGCACTCGAGTAGCCATTAGACCTGTTTCAGCTTGCATTCGTTTGCATATCTCCTAATGTTTTTGTCAGTGTCATGCCTCTTCTCTCGTATGATGTGAAAAAAAAAAAAGAACGGCAAGTTTTTCATGCGCCAGGCAACCGTGCCAGTACTTGCCGATCACTTGGCAGACATATATATTGTATTAAAAATTAGGTTGCGAGTTTTGTTACGAACTGTACTGGCACCTGCTTTTATAAACATATGTGCAGATAGGGCAGCGTTTGAAGAAAATGTTATTTTGCTCGGAATCTACACAGAAAAAAACATAATCGATGCTATTTCCCCCTTTTCATAAACTTTTGACGCTCGCTAGCTGTGCTTGGTGTCATAAATGGGATGCTAGTTTGCATGACTGCTTTGACATAGAAAAGACAGTTGATTTTCCTTGGTATTGCTTGTACAGAGTCTATCACACTTGTCTAGAGTGCTCGAGAGGTGCCATCTGGGGGGAATGAGGCGACATTCTAAAGCAGGTATTGACTTTCACTCATAATGCTTGCACTGGAGAGCACCATAATAGACACGTGAACCGCACAGGCATCAGCGCCTTAACGCTAGCAAAGCAGTTGCGAAAAAATTTCGCTTCATTTGCTCCGCAGCACACCGCCCGAGCTCTCTAGACAAGTGTGATCGACTCCGTACTCCCTGTTTTTACCACAATATCTTATGGTAGTGCATGAACTGTAACCTTGCATCTTGTTTGAACTGTGTATTTGCATTTTAGTAATTGCAGTTGTGTTCCTTCTTTGCAAGTATACTTGTTTCAGCGAGCACTTTAACAAATCCCTAAAAATAGATGTTTGAAATGGCAAGAAAACTTTTCAGGAACACACACTCTACTATGGCAGATGTCAGTTACCAGTAAAGTTGTACTAATTATCTAGGTAATTAACCTTTATTATTAACACAGTTTGGTGGTTAGTGCCACTGGCAAGTTCCTAGACACAGACAGTGATGGGATATCACTTTTCGAAACGAAGAAGTCAGCACTGAAGCTTTTTTTCCCATACAAAACTGAAACTGAGTGCCTTAGGCATGCAGGAGCCCAATGCAAACACAATGTCTGGTGGTGGCAGTGTTGCAGTGTGTGGCACCAATTCCGAACTGCCTATGCTATGTGCCACATCATGTACTTTCTGTTGCTTTGTCACTTGGTACAAGGACTATTGTATCATTAACTAAGTGGCTGTTTTTTTGACAGTGACGAGGCAAAAGGGAGTGCTTGCAAGTAGTTCGAATTTAAAGAATTTTAGTAAGAAATTAAAAAAAAATAAAGCAAGTCGTTTGATTTTAGTGCCGTAGTCACTGCAGCATACCACTAGAGAATGTTGTGTTTGCACTGGATTTCCTGCTTGCCTCGTGCACTCAGTTTCAGTTTTGTGGGGGGAAATAGCACCGACTTTTCTCATGCTGCAGGTGTGTAGAGAACAACTTTTTCTTAATTTCAAAAATTGATACAGGATTGTCTTGCCCAAGGCTACGAACTCGCCATTAGCACCAACCACCAAATTGTGCTAATTAGGTGTTAATCAGACAGTCTTGGTTAATAAACTATTTAATTAGTATGCTTTTAAAGTAACTGGCAGCCACCATGGCTGAGAGCATGTTCCTAAAATAGTTCTCATTCTATTTCAAACATGTCATTTTTAGGAATTTTTGAGGTGCCTGTGTATTCTTTATGGAAAGGATGGTGCCCTTATAGATGGCTTGCATGTGATGTCAGGAGTGCCATGATGCTGAACCACAAATAGCTTCCACTAAATTTCCACAGGACAGGTAGCACTAAGTGGATTAGGCAAATGGGTTTTTTTTCGTGCTCCTAGTTGAGCAACATGGCAGCGCGACATCAGTGTTAGCAATCTATAGCTAGAATTTGTCATTCTGTTTCTCTGAGACATGTCTTCATAATATAGTAGTACATGGTTTTTCATCGCAGTGCCATGAACAGAGGAGGGGGTGGCAACTTTCGAGGGGGCCGTGGAGGCTTCCGTGGTGGCAGTGGCGGTGGCTTCCGCGGTGGACGAGGCGGGGATCGAGGTGGATTTGGTGGTCGAGGTGGTGGCCGGGGTGGGTTTGGCGGTGGCAGAGGTGGATTCCGTGGTGGTTATGACCAAGGGCCTCCTGAAGAAGTTGTAGGCAAGTAGATTTCCCATATTGCCCTACTAGCCCAAGAGGCAAAGCGAGGAGAGGGTTGTCTAGAGTAGTGTCTAAATTCTGGTTTCTTCTACCACGACCCAAAATCTTTAGGGCAGTTACAGTGAGGCTGTATGGACAGTAATTGTTTCAATTCTATTTCTAACCCAGTTGTTAGAAAGCAGAAATGAGCAGAAAGGGCTTTAGCATGTATTCGCATGCATATTGTATCAGAGTTCGTGCGGGTCCTTGAAACCCTTGAAAACCCTTGAATTTGAAAAGTTTGTTTTCAAGGCCTTGAAAGTCCTTGAATTTACGCAGATCCTTGAAAATCCTTGAATTTCCTAAATTTTTATTCTTAATAAACTTCCAGTGATTGTATTTAATAAAATATCAACCAACCTGCAATCCCGCTGTGATATTGTTAAAAATAGAGTGTGAGTTTCGTACAAAGTGAAGTAAGCACGTGCCTAGCGGACGCTCGTGAACGTCAGGCCACAATGACGCTGGCTTGTCCACCGTTTCCGCTCAACCATTTCCTGTGTACTTTCCAGTTGAGTAGATAAATGGCCGCCGCTGTGTGTGTGTGTGATTGCGCGCTCGAAGCTTGATAATTTGTGCGCGTTTAGCGCTTGCGTGTGCGGTTGTACCGACACGTTTTGTGCACGTGTAGCGCTTATGCGTGCGTGTGCGGTTGTATCGTCACGTTTTGTGCGTGTGTAACGCTTATGCGTGCGTGTGCGGTTCCGTCGTGACATTTCGTGTCTTTAGCGCTTGCGTGTGCGGTTGTATCGTCACGTTTTGTGCACGTGTAACGCTTATGCGAGCGTGTCTGGTTCCATCGTGACATTTTGTGCGATGTGTATGTGCGGTTGTATCGCGAGATTTATTGCACGTGTACGGCGGTATCGTGACATTTTGTGCATCTGCAGCGTTAGTGTGTGCCAGTCAATGTGCGTGCAAACAATGCCCGGAAAATGCAAATTTCAGAGGTCGTGGCTGAACAACGACAACTACCGAGAGTGGCTTGCGCCGGACATGTCATATCCGCACAAGGCAAAATGCAAATTTTGCTGTAAGTGTTTCGACATCACTGCCATGGGGGAGTCGGCACTAAAAAGCCATCTAAAAAGTGCAAAGCATAGAGAGCACATGCAAGCCGCCGGGAGCAGCTGCATAATAAGGAGCTTCCTGACCATATCTGAATGTCATGCGAATGGACCACAGCCAGCGCCATCGCAGTCGTCCAACTTGATGGATACATGCAAGAAGCATGAACTTGTGATAGACGCAGAAATTCTGTGGACATTGAAGGTTATAACATCGCACTATTCATATAATTCGTCATCACAGGTGAATGAATTGTTTAAGAGGATGTTTCCAGACAGTGAGGTGGCACAATCTTTCACATGCGCTGAGCAGAAGTGCTCGTATATCGCGTGCCATGGTTTGAGGCCATTCTTTCTTACCTCTTTCCGGCGGGAGATAGAGAACAGCGACTACTATGTTGTCTTGTTCGACGAGTCTCTGAATGAGAATTGCCAGCAAAAGCAACTGGACGTTCATCTAAGGTACTGGGATGCATCACAGTCGGTCACCGTACGCTACTTCACATCTGTGTTTATGGGCCATGCCAGGGCTGAAGACCTGCAAGAAAAACTGCTTGGCACCTTAAAACCACTTCCGTTACATAAAATAGTGCAAATATCAATGGACGGACCCAATGTGAATCTCAAGGCATTCAGAGGCCTGCAGGAGCACCTACAGAAGAACTCTCAGGTGAGGTGCTTAGACTTGGGCAGCTGTAGCTTGCACACTGTGCATAATGCCTACAAGGCAGGTCTTACAGCAAGCAAATGGAGCTTGGACATTTTACTCTCAAGTGTGTGTAGGCTGTTTCTTGATGCACCTGCCCGGAGAGAAGACTTTGTAGCTGTCACTGGGCAAACTCTGTTTCCTCTGAAGTTCTGTGCACATCGGTGGATTGAGAACGTCGCAGTGATAGAGCGGGTTCTGCTTCTCTGGCCTGACGTCAAGAAGTATGTGGAAGTGGCAAGAAGCAAGGATGTGAACCTTCCCAGGTGTGCTTCTTTTCAGAATGTTTGTGACTTTTGCTTTGACCCACTAGTGGTAGCAAAGCTCAAGTTTGCACTTGCTATTGCAATGACCCTCCAGCCATTTCTGACACACTTTCAGACAGATAAGCCAGTTATGTTCTTTTTGGCAAAGGACCTTGAGAATATTGTGAGAAAACTGCTAACAAAGTTTCTCAAGTCTTCTGTTCTCTGTTCATCAGTGGGAATCACTGGCCTCCTGAAGATTGACTTTGAAGATTTAAACAACCATGTGCCACTCGAGAAGATAGATGTTGGTCACACAGCCGAGCGGCTTCTTAAAAACCACAAAGTGTGAAAGCTGCATTTGCATTTCGCATGCAGTGCAAGCAGTTTCTTCTAAGTGTCACAAAAAAAGATCCTGGAGAAGAGCCCCCTGCGATATCCCATTGTGAGAGGCCTCTCTTCACTAGACCCCAGGCAGATGTCATCGAAGGCGGATGAGTGTGCGGAAGGCTTAAAGAAAGTTCTGGATGCACTCATTTCAGCAGAGCGAATCCATGAGCATTCAAAGGATACTGTGCTTGCAAAGTTCATTGAGCTGCTACAGGAGCGCTAACATGAGTTGCAGCTATTTGAAAGGAGCTCGCATACACTTGACAAGTTTTTCTATGAACTTTAAAGGTTGGCTTAGCATATGCAGAGCTTTGGAGGGTTGTAAAACTGCTGCTTACACTTAGTCATGGCCAAGCAAGTGTAGAGAGAGGATTCAGTGTGAATCGCCAGGTTTCAGTAGAGAACATGAAAGAAGTATCTCACATTTCACAGCGGATTATCTGTGATGCTGTACACGTAGCAGGTGGAATTTTCAATGTGCCCATCACAAAGGAATTGAGAGCATCTGTGGCTTCTGCGAGGAGCCAATACCGTGCCTTTTTGGAAACACAGAAAAAGCAGGAGCGTGAAGACGCGAAACAGCGGAAGAAACGCTGCATTGATGAAGAGATTGAAACTCTCAGAAGGAAGAAAAAGAAACTAGAAGCCGCAGTTGCAGAATTGACAGCATCAGCAGACTGATAGGCAGAAAAAGCAGAGGTAACCAGTGACCTGACTTGCATCATGAAGTCAAACAGCCTAAGGAAGACTGCCAAGAGCAAGCAGCAGGAGATCTTGGACATCGACGTAAAAATTCAGGAGAAGCAAAGTGAGGCCACCTAAGGACTGAGTGAGTGTTTGCTAGGCTGATCTTCTTTAGCGAATAAATGTTTGCATCATCTAACACACTGAAAGTGGTCATCCGTGTAACACACAATAATGAGAAGTGGTCGAAAAAGGAAATATCGCTGGAGCCATCGTTTTATCTGAAGACAAGTTTCTTTGTTAAAACGTTGGCTCCAGCGACAATCCCCTTTTACAGTGAATTCTCATCATTTCACGCCTCTGTCTACCCCTGTACATCTGTCCTATTTGGATTTCTAATAGGGAATATGGTCCTTAAAAATCCACGCACAGGGCCTTGAAAGTCCTTGAAAACCCTTGAATTTTTGTCATATACACCAGCATGAACCCTGTTGTATGCATCTATGCATTTTATACGTAATGCTTTTTCAGTGTTGTGTTTTTGGCTTGTGGCTTTGTGTATGCCATTTGAGTAGTCTCCTTCAGCTGCGTCAAAGCTGCAGGGTGTGTGCAGATGGTAACCAGCTGCTTCGTTGCCCAGTTCCCAAGCACTGCTGCATGATCGTCATCATCAGCCTGACTGCGCTCACTGCAGGACACAGGCCTCTCCGATATCGCTCCAATTAATCCTGCATGCACTGTCAAACAAAATACTTTTCGTGTGCTACTTGAAGTGGTTTCCATCATTGTTTCATTGTCTTTATTGGTTGCTAGAAATACCTTCACAATCAGCTAGGCACCTTGCAAGCAATGCTGTCCCTAAAGAGGTTTTTTTGTGGACAGAACTAAAGTTGAAAAAAAATTAAGGTACAATATTCAGCTCCTGTCATTTCCTTTGACTCGAATTCTCTCCCCATTTTCATTTCCATGAGCTGGGGCTTCTTGGTGCAATACCTGCCTCTTACTACTATCACCACTTCTGCTAGCTGCTGTTCATGGTAGTCATGCTCTCGGCAGTGATTTTTTTGGTGTTTACTTGTGCTGCATCAGTTGCTTTGCACCAGTTATGGTTATTGCATGCCCATGCTTGTGATACCCATGCATTGTATCACATGTATTGGAAGTACTCAGCAGCAGGTGATGTTCTCAGTTAGGGGGAGAACACAGTTAGTCAGCAAGAGTGGTCCAACTTAAATTAGAGTCCACTTCACTTCACTTACATGCCCTTCTGCAGCCTTTTACTACATGCCTCCTCTTTGAAAGTCATGTTTGAAAAGCTTTTGCATGTTTCTTGCTGTTTCTGCATGAGGTGTGTACAAACAAACATGTATATACAACCATTCTCAAAAGTAGGTAGCCCAAAGGGTGTGCTTCTGGGCCATGCTGTGTGGCTCACCATGCTTTGCTTCCATTCCAATCCAAATCTTTTAAAGGAGGATAAGACTACCGTCCTTATGCCTTATACAAGAGACTCACTGCACGGCTTATAAGCAAAACCCCTTGGGCTCTTTACT
Organism: Amblyomma americanum; assembly: GCF_052857255.1. Taxonomy (NCBI): domain Eukaryota; kingdom Metazoa; phylum Arthropoda; class Arachnida; order Ixodida; family Ixodidae; genus Amblyomma; species Amblyomma americanum. The sequence continues at coordinate 359,499,458 of NC_135497.1, forward strand.
TTTGACAAGGACTACATGCTGTTTTTACATGCATAATACGTGCACTTGCATAATAAATGCATGCACCTTCTACTTTTGTCAAAATGAAAATTTTTATGTATCGTCCCTTGTAATGATGCACTCCTCAAATTATAACGAATTTCTTGGGGGATAAAGAGTGCATTCATTATCTAAGTGCGATATATTTGAAGCTTTTGAGCTGTGTAGAGTTTGAGATATTGAGTTCCAATGTGTTATTTTCGAGCACTTGCAAAGAGTGTTCACTCTTTGCTAACATTGCTTTCAGCACTGTACTGAAGTTGCTGCTTTAGAGGAAGTTTCCAGTGATAGCTGTTGCATTTTTCCAGCACTTCCAGTTTTAATCATCTGTGCGTAACATATGCTCATTCAGAAAAAAGAAACTGCTCTGATATAGCAGGATGGGCAGCCATGGAACACTGTTCCAACATGTTGCAGAATACTGTGAAAGTTTAACATTCTTGTTACACTGCAAATCAAGGGTTCTGAATGTCACATGTACATGCAGTTGACTCAGAAGGGCTGTGTAATACATGTCGAGAGGCGAGCTAGAGCTCAGCAGGTTTAATAGGCATTGATAGTGACACCTTGTATTGTCAAAGCCAAATATGTTCCGCTGTGTGTGTGTGCGCGCTCGCGCTCGTGCGTGCGTGCATGTAAACTAGCGAGGTGTAGAAGCAAAGAGGTGGACTGCTGGATTTTATTTTCAGTTTCAGAAACACCACGTTTCTTTCCATCTTGATCATAGTATTATTATTACTTTTGCTTATAAAATTCCACCTGTGATTTTTTTTTAGTCCAGATTCCTTTTTTTTTTTTTGAGAGCTTATTTTAGTGCTCAAAAAATGAGCATCTGGCATTAGTATCTTAAGGGGGACGCAGCTTTCAGCATATTAAAAAAAATTATTTATATATTTTCGTGAATTTTTTGACCATATTAGAAATAACTGACTACTCACAAAATTTCAAGTTTTATCTCAAGAAAAACTATTTTTTTACTATATATTTTTCCTCTGATGAATCTTGTGAATTGGCTGCAGAGTTCAGAAAATGTGGCAGAAGGCTGGTTCTACATTCATTGCATTGCAGTGTACAAATTTTAGTTTTGCATTTATTGCAGTACAGTATCCATTGACATATCTAGAGAGAAAAAAATTTAGTGCAAGAAATTTAAAATTTAGAAATTTGATTTGTATTGACTTGCACTACGGTCCTAGGAGTGCAACAAAACAAGGGAATAAAAATAGGTAAAACCGTCGTGAAGAAATCTGCTCTACAAGGTGAACATCTAGGCAGAAATCCGTAGCGGAGAAAAATGGCCATTGTTTAAGCGTTTCCCCGCAATACAAAGCCACTGTGGTTCACGAAACAACCGTTTTGAGTACTTGCCAGTTGATTTCAGCAATGAAACTTTGAGACAGTAAGAAAAACGAGGCAAACAATTTTGATAAAAATAAATATTTTGGCCATTTTTGGGAGATTTCAAGGCCTCGTTCCCTCATAACTCCAACGGAATTTCTTACAACAGTGAAGAGGGAAAGGCCCTGAAAGCACTGTGGGGCAACTTTTATCAATACTGATCACCTTTGAAAAACTCTAGACAATGGGTGTTTTTTCCCCCTTATGGGTGTCCTTATCTGTCGCAGTGTAGCAGGGAGCTATTGTGTTGTAGTAGAGTTGCCTGTTGTGGGATTTTGGTTGTGCAGAGAATGTACTTATGTGTGTCACTGCTGCAAGCAGTATTCTTATCATTTCACTTTACACCACTTAGTTTGCTTATTTGGGACAGAATGGCACCATAGCCTTGCACTGCTATTTTATTTCAGAGTTCGCTTACCTAAGCCACCCGTGCCAGGATGACCTGGTGGCCAAGGTGACTGACGACCGAGTGCCCTTCTTCAATGCCCCGCTTTATTTGGAGAACAAGCAGCAAATTGGCAAAGTTGATGAAATCTTTGGACCCATCCGGGACTATGTATCCTTAACAGTTAAACCCATTGTCTGGTGGTGGTTGGAGTCGCTGTTGGAGAGATTTAAGTGAAGAGCTACTCCCGTTGTTTCTGTTCTGTCTGCCCATCCTCGTCTGAATGAATTTGTGTTTGTATCTTCACTGCATGCAATGGCTGCCTCTCTGGTTGAAATGTTCAACTGTCTAAGCAATGAATCCTGGTGGAATACTAACTGGTGCATGGAGTTTTCACTCAATGGATTGTTTAATCTGCACCAGAAAAAAATTATACCTGTCTGGCTAGTATTGAAGAGGTATGTAAAGAGAGTTTCATCACTCTGTGGGCTCATTGGCCGTAAATCAGTTCAGCGTTGTGATAAAAAAGATAGAAATTTTTGGAAAAGTATGATGCAAGTGGAATGCTTGGAAAATGAGTGGATCACCAAATAACTTTTTTCCTGTTTAATTTTTTTTATATTGTGCTTTGCCTAGCCAGTACATTTTCATTGTATTTTGTGTATCCATTTATGCAGAAGAGCATTGTGTGACCTGCAGTGAAGCTAAATACGAAAAGATTATCATTGCATAGTTTCTACGGTGCTCTAACCTTCTTGTTGCGATGTGTAACTCCATTGATTGGAGCCGTCTGATCTTGGGTTATCCTTGTTTTGTTTGAACAGCTGAAACTCGGTGCTGACACTCCGTTAGGCCCGTATTTTGTTTTTGTATATCAGGACAATCATTGACATCACAGGTGGCCCGTGTACTGTGCGATGTCAGTGCACATTCCCCAGGTGGTGGTCGAAATTTCCAGAGCCCTTCACTACTGCGTCCCTCATAGCCTGAACCGCTTTGGGACATTAAACGCCCATAAACCATAAACAGGTGCATTATCATACTCAAGTGCATAATAATTTAAGCACTTTGCCTGCTCATTAATAATAGTACAGTTGATCCCAGGTATAATCGAAGTCAAAAGGGCTCATAAAACAGTTCGAGATATCAGTAATTCGATATATAAAAATGGTAGTAGATAAGCTTGTCTGTAACCTAGAAGCAAGAATACATTGCACCCACACTAGTGATGCAGGGACAGTGCTTTGGAACAAGCCACTGCCGAGGTCTATTCATGCTGCCAGTACACAATGAATAATCTTTCATTAAAAATTAAGGTACAGCTGGTTTTGCAATGTCTTTCGCAGCAGCAGAGCACACTGGGCAAAAGCTACTCCTAGGCTGCAGTCAGGCTGATTTCACCGCATGACAAGATGTGCACTGATTGCTGCCTTTTCCGCATGACAGTGTTGTCATGTGGAAAATGAGTACGAGAGACCAAAAGGCTACTCTCTACACCCCACGTTCACCTCTTCACGTGTTTACAGCACTAGTGGTGCGAGTGGGTGCCCAAGGTTATGTAGTCGACCTGTCTTTGCACGCAAAAAGTGGTCGTGGGAGTGCTACCCGGAGAAGCGCCACTTGCAGGGGCACGTTACTGTTCAACATATCGGAATGTTCTGGTGAACCAGAGTTCGATAAACGCAAACAGTATTGCTGTACTTTTGCATGGGATTTTCAAATGGATGCCCTGACTATTTGATATAAGCAATAATTCGATGTATCCGGGTGCAGTGTATTCAGGATCCACTGTAATGAACTTTTCCTTCTTCTTTTGGGCAGCATGGGCTTGCTAATGTTCTAACTGCTAATTTTTAAAGCTGTGGCAGCATTTTTAGTTAAGTGGGATCCTTGAACATACATTATTATATCCACGTTAAGAGGGGATACTAGCCTTTGGGACCAAAAAATGACCCAATACTCGATCTTCTAAATGACATTCTTAAGATCTACAGGTATTATTCTCCAACTCTACCAATTTTTGCCTTCCAGAAATCAGTATTCTGACCATAATAATTGATTTAGATCATTGTGTGTGCTGAATGTGTGCTGGAGCAGATGATACAACGGATTGAAAATTTTGGACACCTGGTTGTTTTAGGATGTCAATATCTAGCATCTAGGACAGATAAAGATGTCATTTTGTTTGCGAAGGGAAGCCAAAGGCACAATGTTTGCAATAATCGAAGGGCAGTTGTTTGTTCCAGCATCAAAAATTTGTGATTTTGCAAAGTTTACCGGTGCATGATATTCAAATCTTGAATGTTGCTATTTCAAGTGCTGTAAAATTACTAATAAGGTTAAAATGGAAAAACTGCTCTGATTATAGCACTCATAACTCATTAGACGGCATAGCCGTCCATTAAAAATGAATTTTTTTGAGCCATTGCTTTTTTTTTTGCACCAGGGTACTAATCAATGACTAAATAAAGTGAATTATCTTCGAAACTAACTAATTTATAGAAAAAGCTGTTTAAAATTTGAGGTCAGCATCAAAAACTGAGCAAGGTAATATTGTTTTATTTGGATTTGACTAAAAATAAGGAAAATTGGTTTAAGACCAATGTCCCGTCCCCCCTTAAGCCAGCCCTGGGCTTAATCCTTGACATTTAATGCAACAGTTTGTCTCTGTAAAGCTGCAGGATGATGTAAAGGCGAGTTCCTTCAGCAAAAAGCAAAAGGTGAGTCAGCACTTCCCCTGATTTTTTTTTTATGCTCACTGTACACGAGACGGGTTCATAAGTTTTCCCTTCTGGACTGTAACCTTTAATTAAGTGATGGAATTGAATGCAGAAAGAAAGTTTGGAATGTCCTCCTTCCCAAGAGCTTGTCAGTTTTTGATCTGGTCCTCACACCACCACTGGTGCTCTAGTCTCTGCAAGGAGTCTAAGAATGAGGGCAGCCATTTATGGCACCAATGGCGCATTGAATTGGTAACTTGCTAATTATATACACATACCACTGCGATGACTCAGTGGTTGTAGTTTTCAGTTGCTGAGCTCGAGGTTATGGGACCCAGTCCTAGCCCTCCTTTCATCCCCTCCTCCACGGACCCATCTTTCATAGTGCGGTTTGGATGTGCAGCGTGAATGAGATAGTTATAGAATTTTATTGCGTTGCCTTGATAAGGTCTCCCAGACCCCCTACAGTTAAATCTCGGTTTAATGAAGTCGGTAAAATCCACAGTTACTCTGTAACATCTAAATTTTGCTGTTTCGGCGTTCATCTCCTAGCATGCTAACAGTCCTTCAGAATGAACCGCTGCGGTGGCTCAATGGTTATGGCGCTTTGCTGCTGACCTTAGACATGGGTTCGATCCCAGCCTCGGCAGTTACATTTCGATGGAGGTGAAATGCTAGAGGCATGTACTGTGCAATGTAAGTGCCGAATATCAGACATATTTGATTCGTATTCGAAATTTTGAATATCCACGCACCCTTCTTCATAGGTTTTCTTTGTAGCTGCATGGTTGCACTTTGGTGGATGCTAAAAGGTAATTACTCCCTTGTTACAAATATTCCACCTTGGGGGGGATTCCCCCTAAACAATGGTCCTGCTAGATTTCATTACCAAGTTTATGCGCTGATGCGGTATGTGTACACTTCGCTTTTAAAACTCAGTAAAGCAACCATTGCTGCAGCCAGTATTATCAGAATATTACAGCTAGCTTTTCCGATCGTTGGTATGTCTGTGAGGGCTTGTTTTTATTAGAATACACCTGTTCATTGCATAGTTCTTTCACTTTGTTAGTTTCATTATGTGCCACAGCTTTATCGCTACAAGCTCACTTCAGAATGTTCACTGCCATTATTAGCGCTGTAATACTTGAAAGAAACTGCGCTCAAATTTACATGAGGCTGTAGTGGACCACATTATTATTGTGAGCCACATGCAGAAACTACATCTGTTATGTGTGACTTGCAATGTGCTTGTTAGTAAAAGAGGTGTAGAAGACTCGTAGCTGCAGTTTTGTTTGCAAGTCTCAAGAAATGCTTATCTTATTGCTGTTTAAATTGGTGTAAGGACCCTTGCTGAACTAGTAGTGAATTTTTTCAGAGTGCATGGGGGAATTGAGTGGGCCCCTTGCGCAAGCGTGTTGCACACTGTGCAACCACTATCTAATGTGTGCTTGCCCGACTTTCCTGTTCTCTCAAAAGTTCTACATTGACCCCAACAAGCTGATGCCACTGGCAAGGTTCCTGCCTGGCAACCAAACCCGCGGTGGTGGCAGAAGAGGTGTTGGCGGCCGAGGTAAGGCCACTGCCTGCGTCCTGACCTTTGCTAGCCTGAGCATCGTGGCTATGGTTATGGAACTTGCTTGGTGCAGGCCGTTGGTCTGGTTTTCGTGAACTGTTACATGTGAAGTTTACGTTGTAGTGCACTAGGGCCGCATGTATTACAATATAATATCAGGGATAAGATCACTGCCAATACCGATTTCGCTATAATACAAATTTGGCAATTCCCTGGCTAAAATGTATTGTGTACAATGTGTGAAATTCATGGTGTTCTGAACGCTCGCCTGTGCCCCTAGTACGGGAACTGTGAACACTGGAGCTGGAACATTGGCCAGCCAACACATTGCGACGCCTCAATGGCCAATCATGTAGTATCACCGCAAGCACTGAGCGGTAGCAGGCACCCGTAAATAAATCCTGTTAGCCAAAAATAGATTTTTGCGACTCATTTAGCTCATTTTTATTATGCAAATTTCGACTGAAACAAGTATTTTTTGCAGTTTCATGAGATTCGTATTGGCGAGATTCTGCTGTACAAGGGTTGCGAAGAAAATTAGGCACAACCAGTATTGGTGCACAACTTTCAAATAAAGTGTTTGATCAAACATCTGCTGTCAAGAGCAAAAGCACACTGCTAAAAACGCTTGAGTGGATAACCTCGAGGAAAAGTTGGAACAGTCCAGCACCGCAGAATGTTACTGCTTGTGCCCTGGTTTTCCTTTCCTCTATCTAGGTGGAGGCCGTGGTGGCAGAGGCGGAGGAGGTCCAGGTGGTGGTGGCTTCCGTGGACGTGGCGGAGGGTTTGGTGGTCGGGGTGGAGGCTTCGGAGGCCGTGGCGGCGGCGGTGGATTTGGAGGCCGAGGTGGTGGCGGTGGATTTGGAGGCCGAGGTGGCGGCGGAGGATATGGAGGCCGAGGTGGCGGCGGTGGATTTGGAGGCCGAGGTGGCGGAGGATTTGGAGGCCGAGGCGGCGGAGGATTTGGAGGCAGAGGCTTCTCCAGGTCATGATGCTTCTGCTGCAAGTGACTCATGCCATTGTATAGCAACACGCTGTTTTGAGCTTTGTTATTTTATTTTTCTGGCCAGTGCACCTGCAAATAAATGTGCAGTGCTGTCACCACCACCATTTTGAGCCACTGAGGATGTCTGCTGTCTTTTCTTTTGTTCCTGTTCATTTGGCATCGCTGCAAAAACCTAAGCAGCTACTAAAGGACGGGAAAGACCCTTTAATAAGTACTGGCCAGCACTTGTGTATATGCATCTTTTCTGTCTTTTTGCTGAAATCATTTCCATGCTGTCAAGTTTTTCCTGTTTTGTGCCAATTCAACCAAACGCATGCCTTGGTGCACTTAACGTTCAGTTGTGATACTCAAGGCCTAGCAGCAGGGCTGCTTAAGAGTTTGTAATGCGCTGCATTACTTTGCAATTCATTGATAGCACAGGTTGAAAGTATGCGGACATTGCTTAAAGACTATTTTAATTATTTCTCTAAACATACCTTCAGGGCCAAAAATGCTTTAAGAGGGGAGTGGTTATACATATATAATAAAAGGGAAAGGAACATACAATGAGTAATACTTGTTGGGGGGCTAGTTGGTGCATTTTGCAGAAAAGGGTTGTAGGGCCAAAAAAGACAGCAAGCGAGACGGGACAGGCACAACTTCCAACTGTTTATTCACCACGAATGCGAATGAATATAAGGACAACAATCAAGATCGGTAGCAAGAACCACACATGTGCGCGAGGGTTTTACAAAAAAAGTGGATAAAAGATAGGTGAGGCACACACGTATCTCACCCCCGTGTATCTAAAAAAGCAGTTTCATTCTTATAAATGGTGATAGATGGGGCACCAACACAATCGCTAGTTTCTTTAATATAGAAGGCCTCCAACAGAAGTAAGAACCAGACAGCCCGTGAACTGTTGGAGGCCTTCTATATTAAAAGAAACTGCAGCGATCGTGTTAGTGCCCCATCTATCACTATTTATAAGAATGAAACTGCTTTTTTAGGTACACGGGGGTGAGATGTGTGTGCCTCACCTATATTTTATACACTTTTTTTTTTGTAAATCCCTCACGCGCATGTGTGGTTCTTGCTACCCATATTGATTGTTGTGTTTATATTAATTTGCATTCGCAGTGAATAAACAGTTGGAAGTTGCTCCTGTCCCGTCTCACTTGCTATGTGTTGTCTTTTTCGGCGCTACAACCCTTTTCTGGAAACATAAAATGAACATGATACAAAAATGTGCTTGCTAATTGTACAGTGTTAACTTGTTTCTGCAAAATGGCATTCCAAACTTGAGCATGATCCAGTCAAGGTGACACCTACTGTGTGGGGGGGGGGACACAGTTAAAGCTCGTTGCAGTGGACTCTCATGTTCCAGCCAAAAGCATCCGTTTTTTTTTTTCCGGAGTACGCTCAAAAATGAAATGGCCCTTTGCAACACACCTTCACGAAGCTTGGTTATTTTGAAAATTCAAGGGATGAAGGACTGCCTCAGTTGTTCAGCAACTTTTCACTGCATTTCTAGTATGTAGTTGCAGAACTTCAGCTGAGCAGTTGTCTTGCTGCCCTAAGGATCCCTTGATCGTCTCGATGCCCTGAATGAAGTTGTGTAAACTCACGTTCACAAAAAGAATTGTTTCCTCACAGTTTCATAAAGCTTTACTTATAAAATTGACTGGATGATGATGAAAGAAGAGGAAACTCTCTTTCCCCCTTGAATAGAAGACCGCAGGCACCAGGATAGCTGGGATCACAGCAGACTTGACGCACCCTAGTCAGCTACTTGTGAATGATGCGGTCCACCGGCACAGCGGAAAGGAGGCGACCTTCTGTTGGGGCTCCACGCTCAACAGTGAACACGGCTCTACTGTTGAGCCTTGGTGATGAGTTGTAACGTGCAGCAAATATCTCTCTGCTCTGGACCAAACTACCCCAAATTTAGTCCACTGTGGCTGATAGTCTGTTATAACCACGTCTGTTAAAACTGAATCGCATTCGATTTAAAATGTATGTGGACCGAACAAAATAATTGACACTGTCCATTATATCCAGATTCGTTGTAATGAATGCTGACTGAATTCATTGCATAGGTTGGTGTGATGAAATAGACAACAGATGGTAGACCAAGGTAATGCTCACAGTTTTGTTGTAGTTTGAATAAACCAAACAAATATTAAAGCGAAATCTTTACTACGCCATGTTCCGAGAGTTTCGCCGACTCCGTCGCTTTGACCTTCAGCGACCTTCAGCCGCTCCAGAGCCGCGCTGGCTCGACCATGTGGCTAGCCACGTCACTCGGCGCAGTGGCTCCGCAGCACATGTGCTCTCCCACAGTCAGACCGCGTGACTCATCGCGCGCTTGGCGGAGGTTTAAAGAGGAGCACACCGCTCGCCTAGGCAGTGCGCGCTTCACCATGGATCTGAGTGAAGCTGGGCCATCTCGGAACGTTATGCAGAGGACCTTGCAATGTCTTCAGTAAGCAACATCTGACCACCCCACGGATATCACTTGTCGCTTTGTATAACTGAGTTTAGAAGAGTTAAATCTTCAGCAATTTTTTAAAAATCATTTTTAGTGAGTGCATTAAGTTCTGCTGATATGGGTCTCATATCGATGCTGCATATTTGAGTTTAGGTAAGATGAGCGTGCACAGTAGAAGCTTTGGAGATGAAGGTGCGTTGTCAAAGTTACAGCGCAGATATCCTGGCTGTTCTGTTAGTGTTGTTGGTGACATGTTCAACATGAAAAGTCCAAATAATGTTGCTACCAGTGTGAACACAGAGAAATTTTTAAATGATTATGGAGTCTACAATGATGCCATTAAGGTGGGATGAGGGCAAATTGTTAATCACTCGACGCACATGCCTAAATTTGCAGTTATTAACATTAAGGTTCATTAGCCATGATTTGCACCAGATTGAGATAGAATCAAGGTCAGGTTGAACCATGAATGTCACTATTGCTTGTTATTGCCCAAAATGTTATCCAATCATACGCTTGTACGGGGTGCCTAATGTGATTTGAACCAAGCTTTACTAGTGCCTCGAAAACACATTTTATAATAGTTTTAAACCTACCGGGTATGTAGGAGCGCTACCAGTGAAATATCCTACTCCAAGAACTTTATTTTAAAGATTATTTTTATCAGTGGAGCCAAAAACAACAAAAATTAGCCTTTAGTGCGTGTGTTGGAGGTTCTCATCTCCCTTTGTCACTCTTAATGATGTCCCAGAGAGTAAATTGTATCGGTGTAGCATGTCGTAATAAAAAACTCAGCGTTTTCCTGCTGGCCAAAGGAAATGCAGTGCTGGTGGGAATGAGCCACAAGGGACATGTGGTGGTTTGGGGAGTAGGCTTGGAAAAATAGTGTCAGCTGTGGTCATGTGATCCAGGTGGGACATGTTTTTGTTTTAGTGTGTTAGCTATTTGCTCGCTCCTCAGTTTCGAGCCATCGGTGTCCACAGCACACCTGCCTCTGCTGGCAGGTGGCAAAGTGAAGGGAGGGAAATCCCCCTCTCTGCTTTTAAGGAAGAGGGTAGGAGACGACAGGTGGCGAGAGGGACACCGTGGTCGCCAATCAGAGTCGAGGGGTGGGGAAAGTGAAGAGGGAGTATGGGGTGTCGCACTGTGATTGATGGACTGGATTTGGGAGAGTGGAGCGCCAGCGGTGGTAGTTTGCCCAGTGAACTAGGCAGCGAGCCAGGATGCTGCTGCAGCCTTCTGCGGCACTGTATATATATACAATAAGAAAACCGGTGCAACTGTGCAGAAGGGGCAGCGATGCGTTTAGTTGTACATGCAACATAGTGTAGGAGGGGAGTTAGTAGTTCAGGCCAGAATAATATAAAAATTCTTTGCTCTCGCACCACAACCAACATTCAGACGTTTGCATTACACACTTGTACCATCCTGCGAGTTTTTTTTCTTGTGCAGGCGAACTAGTTACTGCTGGTTTATAAGCAGCTTGGCATGTTTGCTCAGCCTGCTTTCTCTGCCACTGTGCTCTCATCAGCACTTGCCAGTTGTAACGCTGAAGGAATCCGGCTAACATAGTTGCCATCTGCCCACCGTGATGTGCAAGAGAAATGAAGTAAGCAAAATGAAAGCTGGTGATATTTGAAGCAGGTGCAGGAAATGGCATTGATTTTTCAGGGCAAAATTGTAAGCCCTCTTCTGTGCATTTAGCAGTTGTATCTGGCTCGTATGTTTGTCGGCCCCGATCTAACAGTTGGGCTGATCTGTTTATAACGTCCAAGATACTATTCAGGGCCCCTTTAACCTGCTGTGGTCATGAAGCTTTGCCCACTTCATACAGTTGTGGCCAGGAACAATTTTGCGAATTTCAGACATTGTAAAGAAATAGCACTGCTATGCATGAACACTTGCAAAACATTTATTTGTGCCATGCCCCTCAATCTGTTAGTGCTTCAACAATGGTGCGACTTTGTATGAAAGTGCTTAACTCCTTCCTTACCATGGCAAAAATGATTTTTTTAGGTTCATTTTATTATTTTGGACTGAAAATTATTCGTTAAACTAGCATGTAGCACATCAAAATGAAGGAAAATTAAGAATTTTACAGTATGCATTTAAAATTAGAATATGAGGCAGTAATGTGACTAATACAAACTGATGAAAACTGCGTGGAACAAAAAAATGTTTGCTGCCACTAAGGAAGAAGCTATTCCTTGGAGGTGCTCCAGTAGCTACTTTTATATCTAAATATTTTTATTGTGAAGTGTAGAAAGTATACACACATCAACTAACAGCCCCGCAGGGGGGCGTCTGCAGCTTGCAGGCATTGGTGAGTGGCGACACCACGGGTTCCCGAGCATCCGCAGGGACATCCCCGCAGGGAGATAATGGTGAAGAGTGTATCACCATGAACCCGAGCACCCGCGCCTAGCCGTGCGTGGCATCGCCGTGTCCGGGGAAAAGGGGATCCTGGTGGTTGAGCCGATGCTGAGTGTTTGGACCTTTAAGGCCCCTCGGCGGAGGCAACACACCACTTTGTACCCAGCTTCCTGTAGACGGCACCTCTGGCCTGACCCGACCAGGGGAAATCGGCAGTCGCCTTTTCCTATCCTCCCCTCTATCTTTCACTTTCCTATCTTCTTTCTTACAACTTTCCTGTTTCCTCCTCTCTTCTCAGTTTTTTCACTCTTCATAGGCGGCGAGGTTTTGTTAACCTTGTGTGGCCAAATACCCTGAGTTGTGTCACATTTGGTTATAGTTAGGGTGCACATCTTGCCAGCAAGTCCCTGTCCTGTCCCCTCGTTGGACACCGTGGTGTGTGGCTGGCACCACGACCGAAAAACAATTTTTTTATGGCTCCCCCCCCCCCCTTTCAAAACCAGATTGCTCTCTTAAAAGAGGGCGGAACGAAGCAACAGACTTTTTCTATAAAAAGAAAACAACGTTCCCAAAGTTTCATGTGATACATAGTACAGTAGAAGGAAGGCAGGCAAGAATTAAATCCCCCTTCCTTGCATCAAAGTGCCTAACTGATGCCTTGGGCCCCGGATGTAAGATATCGAAAATGACCAGTGGCGACTAATTACTAGAAATCCGTGACCATATCCAAAACTCAAACATCTCAGACATTCTATCTATTGGAGACATCCCAGTCTCCATAGCAGCACACAGATCCCTCGACACCGTCCGTGGTGTCATCTCAGAAAACGATTTCATTCATCTAACCAAAAAAGAAATGGTAGAAGGTCTCAGCGACCAAAATGTCACACATGTGTATCGAATTAAAATCCGCAAGGACAACAAAGAAATAGATACTAAACACCTACCTGGTTCTCACATTCAGCACAAGCACATTACCTGAAACCATCGAAGTCGGATACCTTAAAGTAAACGTCAGGCACTACATTCCGAACCCACGCAGATGCTTCAATTGTCAGAGATTCGGGCACGGCTCACAGAGTTGCCGCGGCCACACAACCTGCGCGAAATGCGCTTCTAAGGACAACCATTCAGGGGAATGTGATGCAGCACTGCGCTGCACAAATTGCGCAGGAGACCACGCTCCGTACTCCAGGGCGTGTCCGTCCCGGAAAAAGGAGAAAGAAATCATCACCATAAAGACCAAAGAAAACATTTCATTTAAAGAAGCGAGGAGGTGTTTTGCACTTACGAACACATTCTCCACACCAAAACCAAACTTCGCTGATGTGGTGTGCAGGGGCGTAGCACCACACAGCAGTCAGGGACCTGCCGAAGCCACTTCCACCGAGCCTATGGCAGGGCCATCCACGCCCCAGGCAGGGTCTGCGAAAGCTGCCGTGCCATTGCCAAAGCAGGGAGTGCCGGTCCGTGAGTCGGCATCCCTCAGGACTTCCCCCTGTCAGGGGAGGCCTGAAACTAACACAACCGCGGCTGCGCGGTCCTCCAGCACCTCTGGTGAAGTGATGGATATAACTCCCAGTCCGCCCGCTTTTCAGCGGCGGAACAGCTCTCTTGAGCGAAAAAAAGACAGACCCCTCATAACGGGCCCAGAGCAACGCCTTAGCCTTCTCACCCCAAAAAATAAATATGGCTTTTTTAATTCGGTGGAATTGTAGGACTTATGCGGCATTACAGTGACATAACACATATTTTAGGGTCAATGTTACCTACAGTTTTATGTGTTCAGGAGACCAATGTTGGTCCACAACATGTGCACATCCTGAAACATTATAAAATTTTTAGACGCAATTGCGAGCAGGCAAATAGACTCTTGGGAGGCATCGCGATTATCGTTCAAAGCGGCGTCCCTGCTCAAGAAATCAAACTCAAAACAAAACTTGGTGGTTGCAGTCAGCATCATCAGCTACAAGACACTAACAATCTGTTCTGTATACATTACTCCACATTTTACATTCACACTCCATGATCTACAAGAACTGATAGATGAACTCCCAGAGCCATATCTGGTAGTGGGGGATTTTAACGCTCACTCCCCTTTTTGGGGAAGCGAGCGCTGCAACTCTAGGGGGCAAACAATTGAAGATTTTATTCTCACAAATAATATTGGTGCGTGCTCATGGGAGCGCGCCGACGATGAAGATGAAGTGTGCGTGTGCCTGTGGACAAAGACGAAGTGTGTGTGTGGTTCGGACAGCCATCTTGTGAGTTCCCTGCTGTGCGCTGGACTTCGCTGAGACTGTGATCTGTGCCGGTCCTGTCTTCGTTACATTTTTGGTGGAGGTGCTGGGTAAGTTCGAAGAGAGATTGCATTAATGCCGCCGTAAAGGCGGTTCCACGGTCCGTGATGACTGATGGCGCACCGTGACGCAAGACGATTGATGTCAAAAAACTGAGCCACTTCTGCAGCACTAGCGTGGGGGAGCGCCTGTGTCTCGGCGTACCGCGTTAAGTAGTCCGTCACCACAACAATCCATTTGTTCCCAGAGGAAGACAATGGGAATGGGCCCAGCAAGTCCATGCCCACTTGTTGGAAAGGTGTTGTAGGCGGTGGGATGGGCTGGAGAAGCCCTGCGGGTTTAACTGGTGGTGTCTTTCGTCGCTGGCAGTCACGGCAGGTCCTCACATATTGCTGGACTGATGAGAGCAACTTTGGCCAGTAATACTTCGCACGAATGCGGGCACACGCCCGCGTAACACCCAAATGGCCAGCCGATGGCTCGTCGTGGCAGGCGTGCAAGATTTCTGGACGGAGTTCGGATGGCACAACCAGAAGAAAGGTTTCCGTGTTATGGGCGAAGTTCCTCTTGTAAAGGACGCCATCTCGGAGACTGTAGGAACCCAAACCTCGAACGAAAAGCCGCGGAACAGCGACGTTAAGGCCCTCCAGATGCTCGATGAGCGGACGCAACTCTGAGTCAGCCCGTTGACGCCGGGCCATATCGGACGACGTGACGAGAGCAAAAAACGGGAAGTCGTCCTCCGTTTCGGCCGGAGCAACGTCGGCAGGTGCACGTGACAAGCAATCGGCGTCATTGTGCTTACGGCCGGACTTGTACACTACTGTGATGTCGTATTCCTGGAAGCAAGGCTCCATCTCGCAAGCCGTCCCGAAGGGTCTTTGAGATTGGCTAGCCAGCATAACGAATGATGGTCACTGACAGCTCGAAACGAGCGACCATAGAGATATGGTCGGAACTTGCTAATCGCCCACACTACCGCAAGGCATTCCTTCTCTGTGGTAGAGTAGTTTGCCTCTGCTTTCGAGAGGGAGCGGCTGGCGTACGCTATGACTTTCTCGTTGCCATCCTGCCACTGAACGAGAATAGCGCCGAGACCAACATTGCTGGCGTCAGTATGAATTTCAGTGGCAGCTCGTTCATCAAAATGGGCGAGTATTGGGAAAGTTTGTAGGCGGCTGCATAGCTCGTTGAAGGCAGATTCCTGATCATCATGCCACACAAAAGATACATTGTCTCTAGTAAGCATTGTAAGGGGCTCGGCAATTGTGGAAAAGTTTTCAACGAAACGTCTGTAATAGGCACAGAGGCCCAGAAACCTACGAACGGACTTTTTGTCGGTTGGGCGCGGGAACTGTGCCACAGCGGCAGTCTTCTCCGGGTCCGGACGGACTCCGTCAGCGCTTATCACGTGACCAAGAAAACCGCTCTTCGAAACCAAAGTGACACTTTTGTGGCTTTATCGTCAACTGTGCCGAACGGAGCGCCTGTAACACCATTCGCAGCCGGTTGAGGTGTTCCTCGAAGCTAGGAGCAAAAATGACAACATCATCAAGGTACACTAGGCATGTCTGCCATTTCAGCCCAGAAAGAACGGTGTCCATCATGCGTTGGAAGGTTGCTGGCGCAGAACAGAGTCCAAAGGGTAGCACTTTGAATTCATAAAGGCCGTCAGGTGTCACGAACGCTGTCTTCTCTCTGTCCCTTTCGTCCACTTCGATCTGCCAGTAGCCATTCTTAAGGTCGAGTGAAGAAAAATATTTAGCGTCACGCAGTCGATCCAAGGCGTCGTCGATACGTGGAAGGGGGTAAACGTCACGTTTCAACTTCCGATAATCTACGCAGAATCGAAAGGTGTTATCTTTTTTCTTACCAATACCACAGGCGAAGCCCAGGGGCTCGTGGACGGCTGGACTACGTCGTCTGCAAGCATTTCTTGCACTTGGGATCGTATAGCCTCCCGTTCCACCGGCGACACTCTGTACGGGTGTTGGGATATGGGGCTAGTCTTCTCATTGACGATGATGCGGTGTTTGGCTACCGGGGTGCGCCCTACCTTTGATGTCGTGGCGAAGCACTCTGCGAAATCGTGAAGGAGCTCTAACAAGCGCTGCTTCTGACCCACTGACAAGCCGGGATTAATGTCCACGGTAGACAGAACAATTGCTGCATCGCGTCCGTCCCGCGACGGTAGCTCCAGAGCACATATTTCTGCGGGCTCAACGAAGTCGGTAACGTATGCGACGGCCGTTCCTTTCGCAATAGGCTGGAACTCTGTTCCGAAGTTGGTGATCAAGAGTGTCGCAGAGCGATCCCGTAAGCGAACAAGCCCTCTTGCAGCGCAGATTCCTTTCTCGGGTAGAAGGCTGACGTTTCTCTCTGCCATAACGTCTCGATCACCGGGCGAGTCACTTTGCACGGGGACCATCATGTCTTTTAAACACGAAAAGGCCACATACTGCTCCCCAAACTCAGGCAATATGAGCGGTTTAGATTTATCTTTTAGTTCACCATCTGCTTTTAATGATTTTAAATGGGATGTCATTGACAACCCATATGGCAGCGATCACCTTCCTGTATTAATAATTGACATGTCCACCAGAAATTATCCCAACTAAACCGCGACGTTGGAAGCTGCATTTAGCAGACTGGGAAATTTTTAGAGCACAAGTAAATTTAGAAAATATAGTTTTATAAAACCTGAACATCGATGAGATAAACAAAATGTTCACGAATTGTATAATTACTGCCGCACACTTAGCTATTCCTCAGTCTTCAGGAGTGGTGCGGCAAAAACACAAAGTGTGGTGGACAAAAGAATGCAAAGAAGCAAAAAAACAATAAAATAGAGCTTGGGGCAAATTTCGCAGGTACCCCACACGAGAACCTCATACGTTTTAAAAGGGCAAGAGCAAAAGCTCAGTACATTCGTCGCAGTGCCGAGAAAGCCTCATAGCAGAGTTACATTTCATCTATAAGCAGTCAAATAACATAAAAAAAAATGTGGGAAAAGGTTCAGAAATTACATGGCAACTTCTCACCGTTCATGATTCCTCTTTTGACAACACCTGGCATACAAACAAGCATAAGGGAACAGGCAGACATTTTGAGGGAACACTTCGCTGCAGTTTCGAGTTCATCTCACTATACGCAGTCATTCCTGAAATACAAAAGTATTGCCGAAAAACAAAGAGTTCCAACAAGTGGAGGTGCAAACCAACAATACAACAATTTAATCACTCTCCAAGAAATCAATACTGTACTGTCTGCCGGCAAAAAAAACTGCTCCAGGACCCGACCAGATACACTATCAAATGCTTGCCTATCTTTCCCAGCCTGCCATAGAGGCACTTTTGAATTTCTTTAACAAAATATTCACAGAAGGAAAAATACCTAAGGAGTGGAAGAAAGCCATCATAGTGCCATTCCTGAAACATGGAAAACCACCGACTTCCCCAAGTAGCTATAGGCCGATAGCCCTCACAAGCTGTCTCGCGAAATCTTTTGAAAGTGTCCTTAATATAAGATTAACATTTGTCCTTGAATCCCGCAAACTTCTTGATGTCCATCAATGTGCTTATAAAAAGGGATGCTCAACAACAGACCATTTAGTTCGCCTCGAAAACACAATAAGAGAATCTTTTATACACAAACAGCTCTGTCTTGCTGTTTTCTTTGATATGGAGAAAGCGTATGATACAACCTGGAGGTTTGGGATCCTCCGCGACCCGAGCGACCTAGGTATCCGCTGTAGGATAAACTGCCTCAATGACTTTCTTTCCGACCGCTCATTTCAAGTACGCCTGGGATCAACCCTGTCCAGGAGCTTCGTTCAAGAGAACGGGGTTCCCCAGGGGTGTATTTTAAGCACAACACTTTTTATTGTAAAGATGAATTCCATAAATAAAATAATCCCCAAGTCCATCCTGTATTCAGTGTACGTTGATGATCTTCAAATAGCCTGCACATCCTCAAACATAGCAACATGCGAGAGACAAATACAGTTGACAATGAACAAACTAGTGACATGGGCAGGTCAGAACGGTTTCCAGTTCTCCACACAGAAAACAGTTGGCATCCTTTTCTCGCTGAAATGAAGCATACAAGCAGACTCATTCATACACCTGAACGGAACACAGATACCCGTCAAAAATGAGCACAAATTTCTAGGGATAACTTTTGACAAAAAACTCAATTTCCTGCCTCACATAAACGCACTGAAAAAGAAAGCCTCCAGATCCCTAAACATACTCAAAGTACTGTCATGTAAACGTTGGGGTGCTAACAGGGCATGTCTTTTACAAATTTATCGCTCTGTGGCACACTCTACCTTAGACTACGGATGTATAGTTCACGGGTCAGAGAGACCTTCATACCTGAAACGACTAGATCCAATACATAATTTAGGTTTGCGTCTTTCCTCTGGTGCTTACAGGACGTCACCCATAAATAGTCTTTATGTAGAAATCAACGAACCGTCACTTACAGATAGAAGAACCTTGCTCACATGTTCATACATTTTAAAAATCCGTTCACTGCCCAAACACCTATGTTACCCAATAGTCACAAAGTGCCCACTTAGAACATTGTTTAACAATAAACCGTTGCTATCAGGCCACTGTTCCTGCGTTTTGAAGAGGTGTGCCAAAACCTTGGCATACTAGATACCTCACATTGCTCGGAGACGAGACCCACTACCTCCATGGTACAATTTTCCTGCAATCTGTGATCTCACTCTTATACAGTTCCATAAAAAACAAACTCCGTAACAACATATAGTACAAGAATTCCTTGCACTCAAAGAAAAATACAGTAGTTTTACGCAGTTTTATACAGATAGTTCAAAAATGGACATTTACATAGGAAGCGCAGTGGTTCGAGGGAAGTCGAAGAAGACAGCACGACTTCCACAGTGCTCATCCATCTTCACTGCAGAATGTTATGCAGTCTGTGTGGCCATAGAAAAAATAGAAAACAAAAACCTCACCAACAGTATTACTTACACAGATTCCCTCAGTATACTTACAGCTCTGCACTCTAGAAATGCAGTCACTCCGATTCTTGGTGACATCATACACAAGATAGCAACAGCCACAGCTCGAGGACAAAACATAAAATTCTGCTGGGTTCCCAGTCATGTCGGAATAAGAGGCAACGAGAGGGCAGATTTCTGCGCTGCTAAAGCACATGGCAAGGAAATGAAAAAAGTAAATATACCTTTTAAGGATTGCATAAACTTAGTACAGCATAAATTAAGAGAAAATTGGCAGTCAGCATGGAACGGTGAAGTGAATAATAAACTACACTTAGTAAAACCGGTTTTAGGTGAATTTAAATCGTGTTCACCAGGAACGTTTTAAGGAAGTCATGTGTGAAACTAGAAACACTAATAAAAAAGTATTTTACTCAATTTTATAATGAATGCATTCCTTTTCATCCAGCACTGCTCTTAGATGATAATGCCATTGTTAGCATACCTTTTATTTATAGCTTTTTAAAAGAAGCAGGGGTACTTGAAAAACTAAATTTTGAATCACTGGTTAACTTTATTACATGATACACCTCAGTCACTTTCTCAATCTTGAGAAGAAGGCTGAGGCTTTTTATTTCATTGGTTGGGAGCCTCAGGATCCTTGCCCAGCCAAGGATAGCTGCTGAGGCTACCTGACCTTTTCTGGGGCTTTTACCATTAGCTATTTCCAGATTTCTTCTTCACTGTTTTTTGCTAGGCAGTTCAATATTTTTAGGCCGTCTACACCATCGATGATTTTTCATACTCCTAAACATTCTACAGAAAACCAATTCTATACCTTGAGCTTGGCGCATGATGGCCTTAGCTGCCTATGTGCCATAAAACCCAACACAACACACATCAACTAACATAAATGTGCTGAAGGAGAGCCCTTTAAAGACTAAATGTAAAGTTGTTGTACACAAGAAAAATTTAAAAAAAAATTGAGATGAGTGCAAAACTCCGAAAGGTATTATTAATGTATTGTAAGGGAAACAATTCGGCTAATATGCATCGGTGCTCAAAATAACTTAAAGTGACTAAAGGCCCCACGTAAGAAGACAGTTTTACTTCAGTAATGTTTCCAGCTACCAAAGAAAACCCTCACTGATCAATGCTTACCTCCCCCCCACTGGGTTAAAGAGACCCTTAATGTTGAAAGACTCGTTCAGACATTACATGCCCACAAGAGCAGTAAGATGCCTTCTGCACAATAATCAAGGATCCAGCATGTTCTAATCCCAGTAGTGGATATTTATTTCATTTCTTATTTACTACTTTCACTTGGCATAATCCCACAAACTCTGCAAGCATACTAACTCCCCAAGATCTTGTTCGGGGTTGACTCATCGGAATAGTGCTTTCACATTAAAAGCTGCTAGGGAAAGCACCACTACATCTTTGCTCAAGAGTGCACCTATAAGAGGATGGTGTACTTCAATTTATTCTAAACTACTTGCACTCTGTTATTTACAATGAAACAACCATATCAAAACAGCAGTGTAACATATCTAGGCAGTAATTTGCTGTCGACAGGCATTATCTTTTGTGGTAGTGCCACCTTTAATGCCTGCTTTGGTCTAAAACACCAACTAGTAATGCTGCTACTGCTTTGTACTCTTGCTTTGCAGAGCAGTAGCACACATTAAAAACCCCAGATGATTTTAATTAATCCGAATCCCTCCACTACGGTGTTTCTCATAGCCATGGGCCACATCAGGACATTAATCCTCACAATTTACAATTCTTGCTTTGCTCTGGAGGACACTGTTTCCAAATACCCTGTGCATTATGCTGAGACCAAGGAAATCACTGAGCTCTTCTTATATTGCCAAACATCTGGACATGACAGCCACTTGCTAGGTGGTCAGTCTGCTTGTAGCCCTCTGTTGTTTGGTGGCAGCTGATGTTTTGCGCTTCTTTCGACAGTCCTGTTTTCTTTTCACAGTTGGACTTTAATGCCCCTTACAAGGATCTCTCTCCGTTTGGCATGTACACACATTTTTCTTTATTTCAAGTTTTTTTCTTTGTGTCTCTCCTGCCATTCAATTTCCCTTCGTGCCTACGATACAAAGGAAGAAAGCATGAGACTGATGAGCATTGTGCCTTTTCCAATAGTAGGTGTTTTTCTCCCCATCCATTCATTAGCCTGTCTCTTTTCCCCTCCCATTCTTGTGTCTTTTAAAGTTAGTTACAAGCGAAACATGCACCACCATTCTACAAGGCTCGAGTCATCACATGGTTTTTCTGCTCGTTCGTAATCCCATGTTTAACCTTTTACTTCCCAATGTTCTAAAATTGGAACACATAATACTCGGTTTTTTATTTCCCTTAAAAAGATACCCTTATTCGACATTTTTCTTTTCGTATACTCTAGGGTGATTGTGGAAAACATCGCAACTATAGTATTTATTTTCAACTTTTTAAGAACTTTGAATTACTACTTGGAAACGGGCATATTTTGTGCCTTGTCACAGCAGAGTGTTTGTGGAGCCCTTTTGCAGGGGAAAAAAAAAATATGTTGAAATGAACAGAGCAGATGTAATCACAAATAGTTGGGCGATTTTGTGAAAATTAAACAACTAAAGCCTATGTGTCTTTCACTGGCAGTAATTTTTATGCAAATGTTCTTTTTTTGAAACATTGGCATTTGACAGTAATAATAAAGTTCAAAGACTAGCAATAGTACTCCTTTCTTAAAGGGGCTCTGAAACACCTTCCGAGGAGAGCATATCAACTCGCTCAATCACTGCAGTGTGTTGTCATGAAAACCAGAGTCAAATAATACACTTAAACACGCAGCAGAGAAACCCACATCACGCGCAAAAGTTGGTGAGCCCTTCCCGGCGACCTTTTCATGCTGGCACCCTTCTCCGTCGCTCGCACCTGCGTATACAAGTTGAGAGTTGGCTATTGGTTAGATTTTTTCAGACGTCAGAGTCGGACAGCTACCATGGCTGTGGCCAATAAGCCACGTAGCTCTGGCGGGCCGGGAAGCTCCGCCTCCGGAGGTGGGGCTGGCGGAGATAGCGCCAACCTTCCAGCATGCAAAAAGTGACAAGAGGAGAGGAAAAGGTGCGAAGACACAGAAATTCGAATTTTGGCTACAGATAACTCAGCTTCTACAAAGTGCATTAAAAAAATTCTTGTTGGACAATATTCGTGAAGTGGTGTGCTTTAAAATCCCAGGCATACCGCAACTTTATTAGAGCCGCTTTTAGAGCCCCTTTAATTAAAGTCCCGCATTGAGCTGGCTGGCATAAATCCTGTCCCATTCTGTGTGTTAATTGTGCGGACTGGGCAGCACATTCGTGGGCGGCGTCCCAAGCACATGCTACATATGTTGGACCTACTGCATGCCTTTGGGCTCTCGCCTCCCGGCTATGTGCGGTGTCGTGAAGTCTTTGAAGCATTTGAGCCACCTGAGACCACCAGTCCCACCCGATGATGGCAAAGATTGCATGAAGCGAAAGGCGGGGCACATGATAGGTGTATAGTCATGCCCCCGCCCACCGCCTCATTGCACCCCAGCCAATGAAACCACTGCGAGGTATGTGCATAGGGTGGTCCAGTGATCAAAAAATGGAGCCATGCGTGGGTTGTCATGGAACGTATCATAACTATGCTGCAAGAAATGCTTTCCTGCCTACCGCAGCTTCTGAAGCTCCAATTGCAATAGAGCTTGCACGATGAAAGGAAACATTATTCAAGCATAGTAGTTTTCTCTATAATTGGCTCTATATAATTTGCAAAGATGTTGTAGGCAGCTATGACGCTATCTTCAGATAACAAGAAATTCGGACTGCACAGACCATAAAACCTTTCAGACGACATTAGCATTCTGTATATGGGAAATGCCAATGTTCCAAAAGTGGAACATAAAAAAAAAAACATGCAGTCTTTGTAAACGTGGCTACATTTTTTTCATGGTTATTTTAGAAGGCATATGAGAATAGTCAATAGAAAATTTCGTCTTTGAAACACTGCTGCATAATGTGGCATTTGAAAGGTTAATGAAAGACACGTACAACTGTACATGGGCAGAAATGGTTCCTCATGAAGTCACAGCCAACTGATAATTTCTGGCAATCTTTGAATTGTTTTACTTTCTGATAACCTCATTCCACTGTGTGCAAGCAAGTTTTATCAAAAACCCCTTTCCTAGTCCTAAGGCACTTTGTATACAATTGTGTAGAGAGGAAACTTGCATCTTTTCTCAAAGTGCACTGAACCTAGCAGCGATTTCTTTCAGGCGAATTTAGCATCCTTTTTATCGCAGATATGGTGCTTTTTTGGGCCCACTAACTAATGCAGTAAATAATATTTTTCAAAACAGTAATCTTGGTAGTGTGGCCTTTGGCATTTTTATGTGTACATATTTTGCCTGTAGTAAAGTAACAACATCAATTTTTTCCCCTCAGTTTTGACAGTATTGTACACCTTCGAAACAGAAAGTGATTCCACGATCCCTTGGGTGTTTACTTGGCAAATCCTGGCATTTAAATGTTACTATTTCCAACCATTGACATTTTGTAAGGAGTTTTTGCACATCCCTGTAAAAATCCGACTGCTGGGATTTTCCACCGGAAGACAAACAAATTGTATTTCTTGAGGCCTGCATATACTATTTAGGCACAAAAATATTTTTTTTTTCAATTGAAACAAAAAATGGCCCCTGAAAAGGTTAATCATTTCACTCCAGAGAAATGTAGCAGCGCGGGATGTCTTAAGCATTAAGCACGCACACGTCCTTTTTTGCTGCTGCCTCCCTTCCACCAACAGCTGCTTAGGCAAAGGAACAGCCATCGCTGTGCGTTTATGACATTCTGTGCATGCGAACAATCGTGAGAGCCACAGCCTAGCAAATTCCAGAGAAGCATGCTGCCCTTACTAGAAGTAAAAGAAAAAAAAAAAAACAGCCGATACATTTTTTTTTTTCTGCGGTCCTATGAAAAACGTGACAGCGGGGTATCACTGCACTTGCCTCTCTCTCCTCAGTCCTCAGCCACCTACTACCCCACTTTCGGCAAATTTCTTTTCAGGGTCCGAAACAATTGGCACGAATATTGCAGGACATGTATATCCCTCAGCCCCTTCCATCCTCTATGCCCCTCATCATGGCGACCCCAACCGTTCCCTGGGTGAGGCCTTTTTAGTGTAGTTCAAATGGGGTCTCACTCAAAACATCTTCAAATCAGACCCTGGGGAGGATGCTATCACCTACATCCTCATTGGGAGTCTACCCGACTTAGAGAAAGAAGCCCTCCTCTATCACATCAATCACAACTGGTAAGAGGGCACCCTCCCTTCAGAGTGGAAATCCTCAACAATAGCGATTCCCATACCTAGCAAACACTCGCGCTATACAGTATTGTGCGTTTTTATCGCTGACACTTTCAAAAATTTCCCCGCCTCAACCGCTGGCTCGTTTGCGGTGAAACTGCACACAGAGCTTGCGTATTATGGTAACTTTTGTATCGTAGCAAGTTTGACAATGGTACTTACTTAGTTCAGGCGCACATGATGCGAAAACGTAAGCGTCTACGAGAGATCGGCGAGCCAAAACCCGCAGACGACGCTTTTTCGCTGAGAACCGGCAGTGACGCCATCTGTTTTCGGCAGCGGAAAGCGTCGCGACTAGGCCGCCGTGGCGAGCGTTGCAAGGAGCGCGGGCCCTTTGAATATGCCGTTCGGCATTTGCATCTGCATTGAATGGGCTACCCAGGTCGCTATCAGCCGTGGACCCGTGGACTGATAGCCACCTAGCACGGATCGTCTGCATTCTGCCTTTTCTGACGAATTAAATGTTTTCCAATCCAATCCAATCTGCTTCAACTGAAGCGCTTACAACATTTTCGGCTAATTGAGCGGAAAAATATCAAAACAACTGATTTAAAGAGGCTTTACCTTAATAAGAATATTGTTTGATCTCTTCTTCTGCCTTATCCAATTCAGCTCATTTCGTCTGCTTTCGGGACTCTCTGAAAGCATCGGAGGGTGACACCACGAAGTCCTGAGCTGCTGTTCTCGTTTAATTTCGTTGTGTGGTGCGAACTTTTTATTCTTCCCTGCTGTTTAGACGTCTTCGTTGCACTGTGTTGTGTGTTGAGCTGCGGTATGCCAACTTACAGTGCGAAAGAGAAAGCTGCGGCAGTGGTGTGGCTAATTGAGAGAAACTCAATGCACTACGTCCGCAAACAATTTATGGTGCGGTTTCGGCGGCGGCCACCGTCTCACACAGCCGTTTCGAAATGGCGCCATAAGTTTGAAGACACTGGATCCGTGAATAGGCAAGCAAGAAAAGATAAAGGAAAGGGACACCGTGGAATCGGTGATGCGGTTAAGGGGGTCTTTGAAACCGACCCTCGTATGACATGCACCCGTGCCGGGCTTCTTTTCGGCGTAGCCCCATCGACGGTGAGCCGAGCACTTGATTAAAGGATGGCGTCCGTACAGGGTGCGTGTACACCAGCACTTAAGCCCAGCAGACAAAGCCCAGCGGGTCTCATTCTGTCGCTCAGAGCAGCAGAGACTGGCAGCAGATCCTGGACGCCTCGATTTTTTTATGTTCAGCGACGAGGCTGTTTTTCACCTGGACGGCCAAGTAAACCGGCAGTGCACACGTTTCTGGTCGAAAAACAACCCACATTTCACTCACACCAGGGCCGTGAACTCGCCACGGACTGTTTTCTGGTGCGCAATTTGGCGAGAGGGAGTGGTCGGCCCGTTCTTCTTTGAGGACACAGTGACTGCCGACTCTTATCTGCGCCTGTTGAAGGAACGATTTCTGCCGGAGCTGGTGGAGTACCACATGCAGCAGCAGCTATGCATCTTCCAGCAAGATGGCGCCCCTGCTCACTACGCAAGCAAAGTTAGACAATGGCTCAATGAAGAATTTCCGGGCCGGTGGATGGGGCGTGGGTCGCCCAATATGTCTTGGCCACCGCGATCGCCAGACTTGACGCCGTGCGATTTTTTCGTGTGGGGATACATAAAATCGCGCGTCTACAGGGCTGGAAGCCTTCACAGTGTTGAGCGTCTTCAGGAGCATATAAAAAAAGAATTCGACACGATAAGCGACGACATGAGAACTGCAGTGTTCAGCGAATACGCTCACAGGTTGCAGCGATGCATAGACGCTGCAGGAGGCCACTTTGAGGATTGATTGCTTTGCAGCCTGAACGTCTTTTACTTGCCAGCTTTCCAACCAATGCAGCTGCAAGGGTGAGTCGGTGGCAGATCATTCTTAAAACAGTTCAGAAAGATACGGACACATGGACGGAACGTACACACGAGCGTACGGCGTGTACTGCCAATTAATTAGTATTGTTTCTTTCAACAGCTCACACCATTCCCTTCCGACGACGGAGCGTCCTGCGAGAAAAAGAGCCGTTCTTCCGGCCTAATGTGTGTATATCGTTGTTATAGGGCAAATGATGAGATACACCTGGAATTGGTTTGTTTTTCAGTGCTATAATTTGAAAATACGTATGATGAAGCAAATGCCGAATGGCATATTCAAAGGGCCCGCGCTCCTTGCAACGCTCGCCTCGGCGGCCTAGTCGTGACGCTTTCCGCTGCCGAAAACAGATGGCGCCACTGGCGGTTCTCAGCGAAAAAGCGTCTGCGGGTTTTAGCTCGCCGATCTCTCGTAGACGCTTACGTTTTCGCATCATGTGCGCCTGAACTATGTAAGTACGATTGTCAAACTTGCTACGATACAAAAGTTACCATAATACGCAAGCTCTGTGTGCAGTTTCACCGCAAACGAGCCAGCGGTTGAGGCGGGGAAATTTTTGAAAGTGTCAGCGATAAAAACGCACAATACTGTATATAAAACTTATGCCCCATCACGCAAACATCATGCATGGTGAAAACAATGGAGAGGATAGTCTTGCAATCTTTTTCAGGACCACATTGAACCCAGTGTTTTTTCCCCACACACCCAAACTGGTTTCCACCCTCATGCCTCCACCTGGTCTTATTTATCCTACTCCTGCATAAATTCCTCAGCTCCCCCTCCACCCAAGAGCATGCCCCCTCACAGTGGGCATACATAAGGCCTTAGACAGCACCTCCTATGACCACAAACTTGGTACTGTACATACAATTTGTGAACAAAATACCTCGTGCAGATTCTCGTTCTGCACTCATCACACAGCAGAAAAAGTACACAAAAATTATTTAGAAAACATGCAAGAATAATGACAACTCAGAGCACACGAGCACATCTCTTTGAAATGCCAGGCTTTTAACAAATAATGCAGGTCACTGAAAACAAAAAAAGAAGTTTCATTTACATTTTATTTCATGGTTTTCATTTACAGCAATGACCAAAGGGTTTACTCGGCATTACTACCCACAAATGCTCGAGTATTGCCCTAGTGAACTCGAAAGTCATCAAAAGTGGTTTTCATTTACAGTATTAAACAAACGAGTCTACTCGGCATCAGTACTCATGCTTGAGTGTTGCCGGAGCGAGATGTGAACTCAGAGGTCATCAAAACGAATGTGAAGGTTCTTCTTCTCCATCATCTTTTGGGCCTTTGCCATGACCTGAGAAGAATAAATCAAACAAAAAGCCTCAGCAACTAGCAGGTGATAAAGTGACCAAAGGATCTGCATTCACACTCGAATGTTCAAATGCCTAGTGGGATGACAATGACGAAATCTCTCCAAGAATGAAAAGGTGCCTCATGTTGTCACAAACCACTTTACAGCAGCCTGAAACTTTTGTTAAGAACCACCTTTATCTAGTGTTGTGTGGGAAATGAGGTCCTTTATCACACAAGCTATTGGCATTTTAAAAGTAACACGCTGGAATTTAAAACGAATGTTATAAAAAAACAAGGCCTGCAGGCCACAATTACACTGTCAGATCTGTAGTAATGTGTACAGGCGGATTTTGCTGTAGCAGCACCTGATCGCACCTATGATAAAGGCTGGCAGCATTAAGCAGCTGGTTCAATGCGAGGCTGCTGGCCAGTGTCCTGGCTTCTATACACCTCTGCGCTGTGTTATCATTTCCATGGCAGCAAAATCACCTTTCTCTGCATCTACTCGCTCGCTCTACAGAAAGGCAGAAAATGTTTCCTGGACTAGCATGGTGCCAGTAATGCTGCCTGTCCAGCAGACACTTTGACGTGAGTGAAAATGGTATGCATTAACTGGTAGGCACAATGTAAGTCACGACAGAGTAGGTCAGCAAATATATTATTTTCAACGGCAGCAGAGACAGGGATTCATGGTGGCTCATTTGAACTGCAACTATGTTTTAAACAGGCCAATATGTTCACTCTAATGGCTTTAACCCTTAACGAGGTAGCAGAAAGTCACTTCCCACAAAACTCTTATGCCACTACAGAGGCAGCAGGATGCTCACTTCCCACCACTGAAGTGTACTGACATCTCTCAAGAAGCATTCCAAACTAGAAATAAAATGCTGTAGGGCTAAAAGGGCATTTCATACACCAAGACATTTGTGAATAATGTCAGCATTTTAGTGGTTCTGTGTAGAAAGTCTTTTTCTTGCTCTTGCGGAGCCTGAAAATGTGCGTGACAATTTTGAAACTGCTTGTTTGATAAGCTTAAGGGGGGAGGCTACCCTTGAACACCAACTTTTTTGTTTCTTGATATATCTGAATAAAATCTTCAGGGTAAGGTCACAACACTAACATTTGGAGAAATACCAATTTTCATTAAGCTGTGAGCACAGGTTCACAAGCTACAGGAGTATATCAAAGTGGTTCACATAGGTCGCTTATTCCAGGCCTGCAGAATTTTAAAATAATGCTGGCACTGTGAAATTCAGTATGGTCATTCATGGATAGGTGCCCCAGGGCAAGAGAGAGCCCTTTTTCTAAACTTCCTTGCTGGAAAATTTTAGCACAGCACTGAATTTAGTGTCATTGATTAGGCCTCATCAGCCAATATTAATTGCTTATGACAAATTCCAGACACAATATTCTGAACAAACGAGCTTGCCTTGCCCTCAGAAATTTATTCAGGTACGGAATAAAAAAAAACCCATTGAAATCTGATAAGTGGTTCCCGAGATGCAGCCACAATGAGCAGCCACACAAGGGAAAAAAGTCATTTCTAAACATGGCCCTCGAGAAAGTTGCAACAGTATTCCTAGGTCTAAAACGACCCTGCAGAATAGCTGGAGGTGTCCTTGCGCACTTTCTTCCTTTGCCGCCTCTCGTTCTTCACCTGATTCCTTTTCTCAGCCTTGCCCATGCGCAGGCCGCAATCGCCGGGGTTGATGTGTTCGGTACACAAGGCATGCCCGAAGCAACGCATTTTTGCACCAATGAAGCTGCTGGTACGTCGCTGGAAGCGGTGATGCAATTGCTGTCAATGTAGCGATGTAGCAGAAGCTACGTGGCTGGAAGCATCGACACAGTCGGAGTCCTTGTTGGCGGCACGCTTCGCCAAACAAACTTCATAGCACGCTTCCGCACACCGAACGCGTGTAGCGTCTTTACCATTGTTGGACGCATTGTGAATGACCGCGCAACAGTCAACAGTCTGCAGGAAACTGTTCGAACGGCACGGCAAGAGATCGTAAAGACAACGACAGCGGCGATCACAAAAATGGCGAAACGTGAAAACAATCATCCCTGATACAGATAATACTATTTCTCTCATTGACAGCACTGGCTCACCAGTAGGCGTATCCGACGTACCCCATGTCTTGAACCATGCATTCTCTTCAGTTTTTTACTAACGAAACAACTCATGATGTTCCTGATCCACCGCCTTTGCCGCATCCACCAATGGACGGCATCACCTTCAACACACATGGTATTGTTAATATCATCGACTCGCTAAAATGTTCATCTTCCTGCGGTATCGATGGAATTAATTCCAAAGTTTTAAAGGACACTAAAAATATTTGCAGTCTTATTCTTTCCCTCATTTTTCAACAGTCGTTTGATACTGGCTCCGTTCCACATGACTGGTGAATTGAAAACGTCAGTCCAGTTTTCAAGAATGGTGACCGATCATCCCCAGGTAATTACCGACCAATTTCGCTAACCAGTATATGCTCTAAGATCATGAAACACATCATTTACTCTAATGTTGCCACATTTCTAACATCAGTCAACTTTTTTCATCCAAACCAACACGGATTCCGGAAAGACCACTCATGTGAAACCCAATTAGCTTTGTTTCTGCATGACATTCATTCCTATCTTGACCACAATATCCCAACTGATGCACTATTTCTAGATTTCGAGAACGCTTTTGATAAAATACCCTATTCCCGCCTTTTACTTAAAATGCCTCTGTTAAACATTCATCCTAGTGTCTTGAACTGGATTCGAAGCTTTCTAACCGACCGCATGCAATTTGTTTCCACTAATGGCTTCTTATCATCTTACTCACACGTTCTTTCAGGAGTACCCTAAGGCACAGTTCTTGGCTCCTTGCTCTTTCTACAAACATTAACGACCTGCCTTCTACAGTAACATCTAGCATCTGCCTTTTTGCGGATGACTGCGTACTCTATTGCCCCATAACTAACGCCGAGGATGCTTACATCCTCCAAAATGACATGGATAACATACAGCAGTGGTGCACTACGTGGCTAATGTCCCTAAATACTACAAAGACTCTGCAAATTTCTTTTCACCAGCGCCGAAATTATACTCCGCCTACTTATAAAGTTAGCGATACCGCCATATTTCCACTAACTCTTTTAAGTATCTTGCTATTAACCTCACTACTGACTTATCATGGTCTTGCCACATTAACCACATAATAAATTCATCTAATCGAGCAGTTGGGTATCTCCATCATAATCTGCACATGGCACCTTCTTCCTAAAAATTACTAACCTATAATACACTTGTGAGACCTAAACTTGAATATGCTTGCACAATATTTGACCCCCATCAGTCTAACCTTAACTCAGCCCTTGAATCTGTTCAGAATCGTGCCACTCGCTTTATTCTTTCAAACTACTTGCGATACGCTGGCATATCCGCCCTAAAAGTTCCAACTACACTTCCTTCTCTCGCTTCCCGTTGACGAATTTCACGTCTCTGCCTTTATCACAGGTTTTTCCATTGTTCATCCCATGGCAGTCAGCTCATTCTACCAGTACGTCGAACACCCCGCACAGGCCATCCTAAAAGCGTCATCCCGCATCGTGCCCGCACTACTACATTCCAGAAGTATTTTTTTTTGTGCACACAGCTCGCGACTGGAATGACCTTCCCTGCGGCTTAGTGCTAATCCCTGATCCTGCCCATTTCAAGACTGCCATCAAGGAAGCCATGTCATCGTCACGATTCCCACATAACATTCACTGTTAACCGCCGTTCTTGCGCCCACCCCTCATGTAATGTGCCGCCAGAGACCCTTGAGGTTCAAATAAATAAAAAACGCACAAACCACAAAGACCGCCAACAACGAGAAAAGGAAAGAGCCAGGGCGGCTGGGGCAGACGGCGCGCCGGCCGCCGCTGGAGGGGACCGCCGAGTCAGCGTGTGCAGCAGCCAATAGCGCGATCCCCCGTGTTCTCAAGGAGCGCGCCCTTTGCCCAATCGCAGCCTCACATTTCAAACGCGAGAAACTCGAAAGGCGCTTTAAGGGCCCCAATCACAAGCGAGCCACACTCCCATCATGCCTCCGCCACTGAAGGCGGGGGGGGGGGGGGGGGGGGGGGGGGGGGGGGGGGGGGGGGGGGGGGGGAAGGACCAAGATGACGGCACTTGGTTCGCTGGCTGAACAACAGCTTACGCGTGAACTTGGGGTATTTTCGGCACTTTCTCGCAGCTCAGCAGTTGCCGCGTCTGGTTAGATATTTAATTTGAAGTCCTTTCACGACGAATTAGGCATTGATAGTTACAGAGAAGGTAGTTTATGACATATACAGTCAGAATATGCACTTTTTCAAAAATCGACTTTTTGTGATTATTTGGCTTTCATGGGTCGCGCCCCCCTTAAGGACTTTCTAGACCATATCATACCAAAAAATAGATTTCACAAATTTTTGCTGCCCCTGCAACATGACTTTAGTGTTGATTGGTGCTTTAATTAGTATTACAGGAAGTGCGAATCACCGGCTTTCTTCCCGTAGTGTTTCTTCAGTTCAGCAACTTTGGCAAACTAGGCTTCAATGTTCTACAACATGCCTCGTTAAAGGCTAACCTCAACCCATTCATCCATCTTTTGCACACCTGCTGGGCCATAAAAAGTCATACTTTCCAATGAAAAATTATAACTTTTTTTCAATAATAACAATAAATTTATCATGGAAGATTATTCAAATGACACCTAAACGAATAGTCAAAAAGTAGGCCTCATTTTCCACTGCAAAAAAATTTTCCCATGAGAAGGTTAAAAAGATAGTAAAGTGAATAGTGACAATGGATGTGTGCTAGGCAAGGCTGTGTCAGACACTATCCAACCAATTTGTATGAAATGCGAAAAGACCCCTTGCCCCCACACAGCTCACTCACATGAACTACTGCATGTAGCATATACGAATAACAGACTGTTAGGTGAGTTAGCATCATTGTGCCGTTGTTCTCTAGTAGGATATAATATCTTGCATATTATTCTGGTCACCTTGGCTTCAATGTGCCAGGTTCTCCAGTGGGTCCTGCTGACAGCCAAGCCATATACCAGAATGCACACTTGCTAGCAAGGTGCCTGACCTCTTTTACATTTGGCCCTGTGCTGCATTTGTGCGGCCTCACCTTCTCAACACCTCGTTTCTTCTGCCTAGTCTTCTGGCTGCGGCGCGTATCCCGGTCCAGGTTGATCTTGTCCCAGTATGACTTTTCCTCATCCCCTGCAAGTGAATTGGGCATCGTTACACACGTGCCTTCACAAAACCTATTGAGTGCAGAAAAAAAGTACTTGATTTGCCAAGAAATATTTTCCTTCCACTATAAAACTCCAGCAGCATGCCAATGTTTTGGCAAGCTGTACATAGGCTCGGATGTTTGTAGTAGCAAAATATGTTTCCAAAAGGCAGTTTGCATATATAGACTGGGTTTAACCTGATTTTATAAAGCATCATTCATCTAGGTGCAGGAATCAGAAAAAAGTGGCTTGCACCTGAAAACAAACAACTCTACTTATGCAGCACAAGGCGTCCACACCTGTACATAGGCTCAGCTGTTATTAGTAGAAAAATATGTTTCCAAAAGGCAGTTTGTATATATAGATCGGGTGATAAGGTTTAACATGATTTTATAAAACTTCATTCATCCAGGTGCAGGAATCAGAATAAAGTCCTACTTGTGCAGCACAAGACGTCCACATAGTATTTCCTTCTTAGCAGCACAGTTGTTAGACCATATCAATCTGTGATGCAGATTTTAAATATCTCCTTGGTTTCAGCTGTAGGAGTGTTCACTAAGCACATACGTTCTCTGAAGCAGACAATGAAGCTGCATGCATAAATGACGGACTCCTGTTCCTCCCTCACAGCCTGCTACCACAGCCCGCAACTTGCTGCCATATAAGTTACGAGATGTGCCCCTACACTTGCCTAACCGCAGACCATGCTATGTGCTAATTAAGAGTGAAAGCTATGTAAGTGTGCCAACAGCTATGTAAGTCTATGGCATCAGCCACTCATTAATACGGGTGCAGCTATGCTGCCACCAGTTAATTTGGACAGGCTCTTGACCAGAGGCCAAGTCACGGTATGAATGGCATAGTGAATCTAAATATCCCGTGTAACATCAAATATCAGGTCACAGAGAGAGCAGCAGGCATGACGAAGTTCAGAGAATCTAGTCGCCAGAAAATTGTGTGGGCACAAAGTTCGGCTTTATTTTTCTGGACTTCGTTCCAGACTGCGACAATGGAGGCCCGGCTGTGCATCACCCAGCCATATGAGTAGCTTTGTGCAGTTTTGGACAGCAATTGGCACGTTGCTGATTTTTTTCATTTTCTCACCAGAAGGCATCTCGCCGTCCCGACTTCGACATGTTTCTCTCTTTACCATACCGATGGTTGTTCCTGTACATCAAAACTGCACGCTCATCCTGTGCTGTTCGCAGTTTGTGCGATGGAGCTTCTTCACACACGACAACGCCGCCTGTGAGGAAGCTCAACTACTGCCACGTCACACCACGGTGAATGTCACATCTCACCATGGAGGCCTTACCATTTTGGGGCAGTTGTGTGCGGATACTATGCGCACACAATAAAGATGTAAATTATCTAACAAAACTGCAAAATATGGTCGCTGCTGTGCAGTTTACCCTCAAAAGCAAACCACCACCCTGGGTTTTAACCAAATAAATTTACTATGATGCTAATAGTTTCCAGCAGTTTTTTGTGGGCCATTTGTTAATTTGAACCTTTGGATACTTTGGAAATTTTTCCCGGTCCCTTGAAGTCCGAATTAACAAGGCTTTAATGCAGTGAAATTTATTCACTTCTATACCCCAAGAGCAAAAGATGTGCTCAGAGACCATGAGCAAGTGAAATGCCATGCACAAATTTCTCAAACATCGTCTCAGATTTAAGGTGCCCTTCACGTCCTCAACAATTCTAGCTCAATATCACTAACAGCAGTGACTGATCTTAATTAGCTTGCTGCTAAAATAAAAATTGAGAGCATCACCATGTCTGCAACCAGCATAATACAGTTTCTGAACATTCAAATTAGGAATGTGCAGTTGTCAAATGTGACTGAACATTTGACTTTTCCCAGTACCGCTCAGCACTGTTTGGCTTGAACTGGTATTTCACAATTCGCATACCCTCAAAATAAAGGTGAACCAAAGTGTATATTTGCAACTCAACATTGTTGCGAACAACGTTTTTCCTCTGCAAAAACATATTTTCTACCACCCCACAAGGTGTTAAAGGGATAAAGAGATACTGAACAAAAATCTGAAAATAATGAGGAAACGCCCCATTTTCAGTCTTAAGATACAATTACCCTAGTATACGTATACAGTCATCATTTCGGTTAGTTTTTGGCAGATGGCTATATTGTTGATGTTTTTAGAGCGGATGTTGGGCTGTACTTAGCGTGCTCCAGGCTACGAGCTGACGGAAATGGAGTCGTGCCTGCCCTATCAGTGCCGCAGACAGCTGGCTGACAGTGCACAGTTGACGATTCCAAGCGACAAGCGTTGATGAATACAAAGTAGAAGAGACAGTGACGGCATGAGCAGCAGAGATTACGACTCTAACTCTGATGAGCGGCCACCTAACCGAGTGTGCACGATAATGGTGCACTTATCGGAAATCTATCGCAGTCCCCCACATGGTGCCAAGGGAGCCGGGACCAGCGATGTGGTGTTTATGCTGAATCTTGCATGAATGCACGGTGACTCCGAAAAATCAAACAGTGCTTTCAGTGCCGTATCATACATAGAAGCCAGATATAAATGCCGTTTCTGTGAGTTGGGCAAAGCGTTGCAAGCTCGATCCTGCCCAGAACAAGACAGCGCTCGCTCCTCTGGTTGATGTGAGATGGCGCTATCAGTACAGTCTCTGTGAAATTTTACTTTTGAAATTTTTACTTTTTTGGTTCGCTGCAGCTGCAGGGAGATCTCTGATTAATTCTGACTGAATCGGGCAAGTAGTCATTCAAAGTATACAACCATAAGATGAAGGCAGAGAACCTTGAGGCGTGGACCCGAGGAAGCCAAATCAAATGGACTGCAATGAAGCAAAAGCACATAAAATGTGTCCTTTCGTACAGTCCGTGCTGGTGACCGCTTGCGGCAGGCAGGGTTGACGCCCCATTCCATATTTTCGGAGTTTTCACAGGCGGCCGCTAGGTGTGGTGTTTGAGAAATGTTCACTACAATTATTATAATTGCTTTCCGCTCACTTCTGTTTGTTTTTTTAGAGTGTTGCTTTGATCACTCTCTGAGCCATGGCTATCGCTTGGGCCAGAAACCTCGCCTGAAAATTTTTTCCCCCCTATCCCTTTAATGCATGAACTTAATGTTATAACTTATCTTGCAACTTTGGTCATTATGACTGGTAGCACATATTTATATGTGTTTGCTGAATCACGTTTACATGCCTGCCAGGCACTTGCACTAAAAAAAAAAACGAATTTTTTTTCTTCAAGTGGCCGTATTTCCAAACCATCAGAAGAACTCTTACACTACCTGACCCTTTGGCAGCAGTATATTTACACCAATATGCAAGGAAAAACATAATATAAAAAATGCATTTTACTGCTGAGTGCAAGTATAAGACATAAAACACGTAACAGTCACCAGCTTGGTGCTACAGTCGAACCCTGCTACAACGAACGCCGCTTCAACGAAATATTTCAGACTCCCAGTCAGCTAGCCATAGAAAACTATGCATGCTAGTTCTTGCCACAACGAATTATCTTTACAGGTGCGTTTCTGCTTCAACGAAATTTTTGTTAAGTGCAGATGGGTTTAGCATTTATTTTACGACAAAACAAGCATAACGTTACCAGTCTGTACGTTCGTGGCGTTCAATTTCACCGAAAACGCTTGCTGGAATCAATGTGTACCCAATAGTGCGCCGATCGCGAAAGGGCGGCGCCATTCGATATCATGGCGCTGAATCAACGTCCAGCTCAACGGACGACGACTGCGTCCTAACAGAGCCTCCCTCCTTAGAGGGCAATGCGGCGTGGGCAGCACTTTGGGGCACCGGAAACGTGCCAGCGGATGTCGACCTCGATGAATACATCGCCGTTGATGCCGACGTGGTAACACAAGAGGTGCTAATCGATGAAACAATAATTGAAGAGGCCCACCACAACCACGCCTCGTTTGAAGATGAGAGCGACGTGCAAGATGCACCAGCCCTGCCATCTGCATTGCATGTGATGGACACATATGACACCATTCGTGCTTTCATTGGTGCGTATGACGACAACATCGCAATGCAGTTGTTGGCGGAGTGTGAGACTCGCACCACGACGCTCATGTCCACTAAAAAGATGCAAGCCAAGATGACCGAATTTTTTGGAAATAAATGATATTTTTGAACAGTGCAGTCAGATCTTAGTTTTTTGGGCTGATTTCGCCACAACGAAATTTCTGCTTCAACGAAATTTTTCGCGCACCCCGTGAATTTCGTTGTAGCGGGGTTCGACTGTAAGTGGCATACACAGAGAAGTGTTGTGTTGTGTTTTATGGTTTGGTTTAGTTTGGTTTATAGGGGTTTAACGTCCCAAAGCAACCCAGGCTATGAGAGACGCCGTAGTGAAGGGCTCCAGAAATTTCGACCACCTGGGGTTCTTTAACGTGCACTGACATCGCACAGTACACGGGCCTCTAGAATTTCGCCTCCATCGAAATTCGACCGCCGCGGCCGGGATCGAACCCGCGTCTTTCGGGCCAGCAGCCGAGCGCCATAACTACTCAGCCACCGCGGCGGCTGTTGTTGTGTTTTATGGCACATAGGCAACTGAGGCCATCATGCGCCAAGAACAAGGTATAGGAAAAGTCTTTTGTTGAATATTATAGAAATACAAGAATCATCCTTGCTCTAGCGGCCCTCAAACATTAATATTACGCAGTGAACACATACACAAATTTTATAAATGGCTACAAGTAAAAGCTTTAAAGAGGGCCAGGTAACCTCAGTAGCCTTCCTTGGCTGCGGAAGGACATCGAGGCTCCCAACCAATCAAAATAAAAGCCTCAGCTTTCTTCTCAGGCCTGAGAAATTGGCTGAGGTGTAGTTAAAATTCAAACAAACCAGTGGGTAAAAATTTAGAGTCTCTTGAGAAATCCCGTTTCGTTAAGAAAGCTAAAAACACGATATATTAACAATTGCATCATCTCCTAAAAGCAGTGCGAGATGAAAAGGAATGCATTTATTATAAAATTCAGTAAAATACGTTTTTCTTAGTTCTTCCAGTTCCACACAAGAGAATAAAATGTGGCTAACCGTGAGTTCATCTCCACATTCTTGGCAAACAGGTTTGTCTTGTTTTGTTAGTAGGAAGTTGTGCGTAAGGTGCGTGTGGCCTATTTGGAGACGGCATAAGATCACTTCCTTTAAACGTTCTTGGTGCACACACGACTTAAATTCACCTAAAACTGGTTTTACCAAGTGTAGTTTATTTTTGACCTCATTGTTCCAGCCGACTGCCATTTTTTTCTTAGTTTCCTTGCTACTAATTTCATGCAATCATTAAACGGCATATTTACTTTCATTATTTCCTTGCCACGAGCTTTACCAGCACACACATCTGCTCTCTCATTGCCTTTTATTCCCACATGACTCGGGACCCAGCAGTTTTATATTTTGTCCTTGAGCTGTGGCAGTTACTATGTTGTGTATGATGTCACCAAGCAGAGGGGAGCTTGCATTTTTAGAATGGAGAGCTCTAAGTACACTTAAGGACTCTGTGTAAATAACAGCATTTTTGAGGTTCTCACTTAGTATTTTTTCTATGGTCATCCATACTGCGTAGCACTCCGCGGTGAAGATGGAGGAACACTGTGGTAGTCTTACTATTTGCTCCGAATTTCCTCGCACCACTGCGCTTCCTACGCAACTATCTGTTTTTGATCCATCAGTATAAAATTCTTTAAAACTACTGTATTTTTCTTCAAGGGCACGGAATTCTTGTAATATATGTTGCTGTGGAGTTCACTTTTTACGGAAATGTGCAAGAGTGAGGTCACAGATTACAGGAAAATTGAACCATGGAGGCAGTGGACCACGTCTTCGAGCAACGCCAGGTAATGCATCCATTACGCCGAGGTTTTTGCACATATCTTCAAAACGCAGGAGAAGTGGCCTTATAGCTAATGGTTTGTTGTTAAATAGTGTTCTAGATGGGCACTTTGTGACTATTTGGTGACAGATATGTTTAGGTAGTGAACGGATTTTTAAAACGTACGAGCAAGTGAGCATGGTTCTTCTCTCTGTAAGCGACGGCTCGTTGGCTTCCACATAAAGATTGTTTATCGGTGACGTCCTGTATGCACCGGTGGAAAGACACAAGCCTAAATTGTGTACTGGGTCTAGCCGTTTAACGTACGATTGCCTCACTGATCCATAAACAATGCATCCGTAATCTAATGTAGAACATACTACAGAGCGATGAATCCGTAAAAGACAAGTCCTATCGGAACCCTAATGTTTTCGTGAAAGTACTTTTAGTATATACAGAGATTTAGAAGCTTTCTTTTTGAGTAAGTTTTTGCGTGGTAGGAATGTGAGCTTTTTGTCAAGTCATTCCTAGAAATTTGTGCTCATCTTTAATTGGTAGTGGGACTTCATTTAAATACAGGGGGGGATCAGTGTGCAGTCCTCCTTTAAGCGAAAAAAGAACAGCTACTGACTTTTGCCTGGAAAACTTGAAACCGTTTCTGTCTGCCCATGTTGTTAGTTTATTTACTGTCATCTGTATTTGCCTCTCACACGATGTAACGCTAGAGGATGTGCAAGCAATCTGGAGATCGTCGACGTAGACAGAATACATGATAGACTTTGGGATTATTTTTGCTAGGGAATTCATTTTTACTATAAAAAGCGTGGTGCTTAAAATGCACCCCTGAGGCACGCCATTCTCTTGAATGAAATTCTTAGAAAGAGTGGCACCCAGGTGTACTTGAAATGAACGGTTTAGCATTCTACCATGGATTCCGAGGTCTCCAAGGTCCCGCAGTATGCCAAACCTCCATGTGGTGTCATAGGCTTTCTCTAAATCGAAAAAGACCGCAAGGCAGTGTTGCTTGTGTATAAATGCTTCTCGGACTGTGTTCTCTAGGCGGACTAGATGGTCGGTTGTAGAGCACGCCTTTTTAAACCCACACTGATGGATGTCAAGAAGATCACGGGATTGTAATATAAACATTAATCTAATGTTAAGGACGCTTTCGAAAGATTTGGCAAGTACGCTTGTTAGGGCTATAGGTCTGTAATTGCCAGGGGAGGTAGGTACTTTTCCCGACTTCAACAATGGTACAATAATGGCTTCTTTCCAAGCCTCCGGTATCTCTCCTGATACCCATATTTTGTTAAAAAATTTCAGAAGTGAGTCTACAGTGGGTTCAGATAGATGGGCGAGCATTTTGTAATGAATTTCATCTGGTCCTGGTGCAGTCTGTTTACCGGAAGAAAGTGTGCTGTTAATTTCTTGTAGTGTAAATGGGCTATTATATGCTTCGTGAGCACTGCCCTTTATCGGCAGTCTTTCTTTTTCGGCTGTGTTTTTATATTTTAAAAATGATTCTGTATAGTTAGAGGAACTAGATACAGTGGAAAAATGTTCGCCTAATATGTCTGCTTGTTCTTTTATATTTGTCTGTACACCAGGGGCGGTCAGAAGAGGAACTGTGAATGGAGAGTAGCGACCAACCATTCTGTGTACTGCCTCCCCCATTTTTTTCGAAGAGACTTGGCTGTTTATCGAGGAAATGAAACGCTGCCAGGACGATTTTTCGGCATTTCGACGTATGTACCGCGCTTTTGCTCTTGCTTTTTTAAAGTTTATAAGGTTCTCCTGTGTGGGGTATCGGCGAAATATACCCCAAGCTTTATTTTGTTGTTTTTTTCCTTCTTTGCAATCTCGTGTCCACCACATTTTATGGTTGCGTTGTACTATTCCTGAAGATTGGGGGATAGCCAAGCGTGCGGCAGAAAGAATGCAATTTGTGAACTTTTCATTTACATTGAGATTTTTTAACGTAATATTTTCTAACGTGGCTGCTGTTCTAAACAGCTGCCAGTCTGCTAAACTGAGCTTCCAACACCGTGGTTTTGTCTGGGTGACTGATGGTGGGGATGACAAGCAGATTTTAACAGGGAGATGATCACTTCCGTACGGGTTGTCTAAGACATCCCATTTAAAATCGTTAAAAACTGAAGGAGAGCTAAAAGACAAATCTAAAACACTCATTTTTCCTGAACTAGGGAAGCAATAAGTAGGTTTACCGGTGTTCAATAAACAAATATTGTTGGATAGTATAAAATCCTCAATAACCTGACCTCTGCTATCGGTTTTCTCACTGCCCCAGAAACAAGAGTGTGCATTAAAATCGCCAACTATCAAGTATGGCTCCGGTAACCGTTGCAAAAGGCTCTCTAATTCATGCTGTCTTACTTCGAGATGTGGTTGAAGATATACGCTACAAATTGTAATGGTTTTGTAACCAACCATGGTGGCCGCTACGGCTTCGAACCTAGTTTTGAGTTTGATCTCGCTAGCTGCTACACCAGTTTGCACAATGATTCCTACGCCTCCCGAGAGTCTGCTCGCCCCCTCTCGGTCACGGCGGAAGACAGTATACTTCTTTAGCACCTTTGTGTGCTGAGGGCCTAGACTGGTTTCCTGCACACATAAAGCAACAGGAGAAATTGTGTTTAAAATGTCTTTTATGTCGTTATAGTTATTTACGAGAGCTCTGCAGTTCCAGTGTATTATGAAAGCCATCTTAATGTTGTGTGCGTGTGTGCAGATAAAATTAGATTAACTTTGATTTGGCCCCTTGACTCGGAGCCTCACATTTTTTTGATCGATCCAAAGACCTCCGCCGTCCGTCCGATGTGGACGGCACGGGGCTGCCCTGGGTCGTGTCCATCGCCTCAGCAGAGGCGCTGGACGACCGTGCAGGATGCACGCTGACTTTTGAGTTAGACCTCGACCTGTGGGAAGAGGTCTTGAGGCCCGCTGACCCGGGAGTCTGCGCAGCCTGCTTTGGGGTTGGCGGAGTAGTATCAGCTACTCCACCAGGGGGCGCGGATGGCCCTGCCATAGGCCCACTGCGTGCGGCCTGGACAGGTGCTGAAGCCTGGTGTGATGCGCCGCGCCCACACACCACATCAGCGAAGGTTGTTTTCGCAGTGAAGGAGAATCGGTTTGTTTCGGCGCATCACCTTCTCGCTTCCTTGAAAGAAATGTTTTCAGTGGTTTTCAGAGTAATTATTTCTTTTTCTTTTTTCCAGGACGGACAAGCCCTGGAGTATGCAGCATGGTCTCCTTCACAATTGTTTTTTTTTTGCGCTGTTCTCTAACTTCTATGTACTGCCCCACTCACACAATGCTCCAATGTAAAGGAGCCTGTGAGTAACTTGAATAAATTTGCACACCGTGGGGCAGCAACACATTCACTGGATTGGTGGTCCTTTGAAGGGCATTTCGCGCAAGTTTTGAAGCCTCGACAACTCCATGAGCCGCGGCGGAACCTCTGGAAATTGAAACATCTGCATCGGTTGGGTATATATGGCCTTACATTTATTTTCAGGTAGCCGACTTCAATGCTTTCAGGTAGTGTGCTGGTGTTGAAAGTGAGGATCATGAGTTTCGTATCTATTTCCTTGTTATCCTTCCGGATCTTTATCCGCTGAACATTTACGACATCTTCGTCGATGAGGCCTTCAAGCATTTCTTTTTCAGAGAGGTGAACAAAATCAATTTCTGATATGACGCCTCGGACTGTGTTCAAAGATCGGTGTGACGTGATGGAGACAGGAATCTCCCCTATCGATACAATGTTTGCAAGTTTCGAGTGCTGGACGGTGTCACGTATTTCGAGCACTAAGTCGCCACTAGCCATTTTTGATACCTTGTACCCAAACCCCAAGGTATCTGTCAGGCACTTTGCTACCAAGAATGGGAAATCAGTCTTGCTTGTTGTTCTTCAGCTTTGCTGTGAATGACATGAAATTTTGGGAATGACACTTTTTTTTTTTGAAAATAATCTTCATCGTTCCGCCCTCTTTTTAGAGAGCAATCAGGTTGGGAATGGAGGGGAGCCATAAAAAAATTTAATTTTTCAGCCACGGTGCCAGCCACCCACCACGGAGCCCAACAATGGGGACGGGACAGCAACTTGCACGCAAGTCCTGCCCATGCCAGCTGTACACCTCAACTATAACCAAATATGACGATACCCAGGGTAGTTCGCCACACAAGGTTAACCCTAGCCGCCCATGAAGAAATGAAAAAACCAAGAAACGACGAGGAGACAGGACAGTAGTCAGAAAGAAGATTGGAAAGTAAAAGATGTAGAGGAGGACAGGAAAAGGCGACTGCCGATTTCCGCCGGTCGGGTCAGGCCGGAGGTGCCGTCTACAGGAAGCT
Organism: Amblyomma americanum; assembly: GCF_052857255.1. Lineage (NCBI taxonomy): Eukaryota > Metazoa > Arthropoda > Arachnida > Ixodida > Ixodidae > Amblyomma > Amblyomma americanum. The sequence continues at coordinate 359,542,761 of NC_135497.1, forward strand.
GGGGCCAAAGTGGTGTGTTGCCTCCGCCGAGCGGCCTTAAAGGTCCAAACGCTCGGCATCGGCTCAACCACCAGGATCCCCTTTTCCCCGGACACGGCGATGCCACGCACGGCGAGGCGCGGGTGCTCGGGTCCGTGGTGATGCACTGTTCACCATCATCCCCTGCGGGGATGTCCCTACGGATGCTCGGAAACCTGTGGTGTCGCCACTCACCAACGCCTGCAAGTTGCAGCTGCCCCCCTGCGGGGATCATACACAGAGAAGCTTAGCTCCTTTACATCACATGACATATCAATACTCTGAATGAAGCAACCACACCTTCTTTACTCAGACTGACATTAAAACAGTAATGTCCAACATAAACTGTAAACTGTGGTGTTTAGTGTCCTGAAGAGAGACGCGGGCTATGAAGGATGGCGTAATGGAGGGTTCTGATTAATTTAGACCACCTGGGGTTCTTTAATGTGCACTAACATTGCACAGCACAAGGGTGTTTTTCTATTTTGCCTCCATCACTGTACGGCTGCCACGGTCGAGATCGAACCCCTGCGCGACCTTGGGATCAGCTGCCAAATGCCACAGCCACTGAGCCACTGTGGCGAGTGTACAATGTCAAATGTGTCACAATTTTACTAACAGGCTAGCATTCTAATGCCCCCAGCTCGCAGAACCTTGGGTGGAGATTTCTTAAGCCTCGCTGCAAAGCCTCCTTCAGTTTCACTCGCATAGCAATGCCTCTAACCAATTCATACTCAAAAAGAAGGAGTAAAAATGACGTGGTACTGCACCTGAAAGCAGGGAAAGAGAGCCACAGAAGGACTCCTTCTGGTTCTCGATGAACTGGCGGGCGCCTTCAGCATCAGCACAGCGCACATAGGCGACACTGTCTCCCTCCATGACGTCCACATATGCCACATTCGCCAGCTGCCGGATGTTGCTCTGCATGTTCGCACATATTTACAATTACAATGCACTTTATTATACACAAAGCCCAGCTCTTTCAGCATGCAATGTCACCGTGTAAGTGTACAGACACCTGCTTGCAAAACCTGTAGCACAAAAAAAAAGGCAACGAGGCGAGCAATGATTTCCAACAGCAGTAAAGCTTGCATTAAAAAATTACCAATTTTATCAATTTCTCAATCTAAACAGCAAAATAAATCAACTAGAAATAGACAAATTAAAAGCAACAAAAAAAGCACTAGTTCCCAACTAAACTTGCACCCCCCCCCCCCAAAAAAAAAAAAAAAGGATTATTTAATCTATTTTGCTACTCAAAAAGCAAACAGGTGCTATTTACAGGGCTTATTGCTCTCATGAACTCGAAACAAATGATGATTTCAGTATCAAGAACTGCTGAGGAAAAAAAGAAAAAAAGTGGGTCAGAGCAAGTATACATTTTGTTTCTGCTTATCATCAAGGAACACAGAACAATCTTTTACTAATACGTATGAAAGGAAGCATTCTACAGCCAAGGCTTTCAGTAAATCATCCAAATGTTTGCCATCAGCAGTGACTACCTAGTGATGGCACCGGGTAGGTCAGCATCATCACAGTGGAATCTCGATGATACGGATCTCATGGGATAGTACAAGATAAGTGTACCTATAAAAATTCACATTATTTATTTGGAGATACTCCACAATGTTTTGGGCCAAGCAGGAGGGACTTGGTGTGAAACATACAAAAATACAAACAAACACAAAGACGTGAACACAAAGGGAACACAGTATAGAAAAACAAAATTGCGCAATATGACAACACAGACAATTTACAAAATTATTGCCCATTAAAAGACAACAACACATCTCGCAGACGATATGAACGTAATTTCATCGCAAAATAATTCCCCTTGCCAAGTGCCTAGGCAAAACATGACAGGGGAAGGATGTAAAATAAGGCACTGGAATTCTTTAAAAATTATTACACCTAAACCTAAAATGTTTGCTGGCCAAGAATCCCATTCCAAGAATGTGTGTAAAAATAAACTATAATTAAACGTGTTTGTGCAAGCAAAAACTGGGGCTAATGGATAGTCATGATTATGTTGCACTGTCCTCGTTTCTGGGAAGGTCAAGTTATTTTTCTGGAAAGACTGTCATGAAGGGATATAAGACAACTCGCTTTTTCAGGCTTTTACCATCTGTATATTATTCAGCTTCATTAAAATGAAAAAAGGAATATAGGCATTTGTACTTCCCATGACTTAAATTTTTGCTTGCAAAAAGCCTGAACATCTTAACTAAAACATTTATGTTAAGCCATTTTTGTTGCATCCTTCCATGTCCACAACTTACTCCCATATGCCACGCGCAAAAACTTGCTGAAGTATTCATTCTTTCCACGCACCATAAGCAAGCGGAATGACCTGCCTCCAGTGTTTTTTTCTATAGAAAACTTTGAGTATGCTTTGACCAGTGCATTACAATCCTGATACTAGCTTGACATTTCATTGCGACACTTCTCTAACCTTCTTGGGCAAGCGCAGTTCCGTATTTGAGGCTCTTACTGTTCATCATTTCTTTACATTTTTTTGTTGTGGAAATCTGATCTGAGAAACTTTTTTCTTGTTGAATGTTTTTTTCTGCTGCACTTGGTAAATTGTCATTTTTAGTGACTGCTTCTCTGTAACCAAGCGTACATTTCAAGTATGTTTCCCTAAGCATTGGTAGTACGTTGTATTTTTATTTGTACCTTCCCACTTGATTGGTCTTCTTAGACTGCAGTATGTCAAAAAGACAAAAAACAAGGAAACAAGCAAATTAATAAACTGCCTTTCTCTGAATGCTTTCAAGCTGCACAATACTTACTATAATACGGGTCCCACAAGGCCCAACTATATTCCAGTTATGACTTTATGCATGCATTGTAACCTAGAATCTTTGTACTAAGTGGCACACTTTAAGGCTTCCTTTTCAGGAATCACTGTTTTCTACGGGCTGTCACGCAAATATCAGATATACAGGGCGTCCCAGCTAACTTTAGTCAGGGTTTAAAAATATGCCGCGGCACTCTAAAATGGCGTGACCAAATGTATGCTGCTGGCTATTGTATGGAGCAACTCACAATATTTTTTGTATTGTGCTTAATTGCATAATTAGTTGAGATCAATTAACCAACTTCGCAAGCAGTGAAGATAGGTGAAAAAGTCCAATCAGAAAGTTGTAGAACAGTCTGCGAAACGTCCAACTGAACAGTTTTTGACTTTCCATCTATTACGTTCTGGCTTTTTTCCGCTCTCTGCAGATGCCCACGAAATGCAAAAAATACCACGTGACATATCCACTAGCGCGCCACGATTGCAGTGCTCTCAAACGTTCTGCGTAGGAACAAACAGATCATTTGCCCGGTGTGCTGCTGCTTAAAAGGTGACAGGGCTGCGACTCAGGTGCTGCAGGCCTATTTCGCTTTTCTGTTTTCTTAAGCGGGGTGACAACGTGCCCTGCCAGCATGATGCGCAGCATACATGCGTTCATGAAGGATATAAGGTGGCGCCCTAGAATTTTGTTCCTAAGCAAATTTGGAGTTTTGGCGCAGGCTTAGCACAGATTACTTGTAATTTGTCATAATGTAGCAGCATGTAGCAGGCTTCGCCTTTTGGCGCAGTTTGGCACAATTACCGCAGCAATCACATCACTGTGCTAAGGCTTGAAGCTGCGTGGCGAACGCGGGGAAAGTATACAGGGTGGCTATAAACGTGGAAAAAGGTGACACGGACCGTTAATAGAAGGCACTGAAAAGTTGCGCGAAGTAGGGAAAGGAAAGGAGGAAAGGAGGGCAAATCATCAGTGGTGGCATGGTGGTGATGGTAGCCACTGCTGAATAGGAGACTGCATGCATTAATGTGTCGAAGGCTTTGCTGCACTTGATAATGTCGCGCGCACTTCTGCAGTGCTGCCTTTAAAATACAGTAGCCGACGAATAATTCGGACTCCAACAATTCGGACTTGTAGGATATTTCGGACTTCGATGAGGCACCGTCAGTCATCCCATAGAAGCACATACATATTCGCGACGGATATTCCGGACTTTAAAAGTCAGAAAGTTCGATTTTTCGGACTAATTTCAGTCGCCTGGGGGCCAAAATCGGCTATCTAATCGACTTTTCGCCGGGACAAAATGTGCCATCTTGGATTTAGGTGGATTTACTCTGCAGTTGGATTGGCTTGACATACTTTTGGTACCTCATTTTTGCCAGTAGAGGTCCCTGCGATCTCTGCCACTTCGAGGTGGCAGTCAGATTGTCATCGCCGTCAACTTGCTTTTGTTGCCAACGTTGTTGCGGGCAGTTATGGCTTGTCCCACACATTGAAAATTGGTAATCTGGCTTTTGGGGAAAGGAAAATGGCGTAGTATATGTCACATCTCTGCAGACACCTGGCAAGCACCTGAACCGTGCCATAAGGGAAGGGATAAAGGAGGGACTGAAAGAAGAAAGAGGTGCTGTAGTGGAGGGCTCCGTAATAATTTCGACCACTTGGGGATCTTTAACATGCACAGCCAGCACACGGGCGCCTTTGCATTTCGCCTCCATCGAAACACTGCTGCCGCGGTCGGGTTCGAACCCGGGTACCCCGGATCAGTAAACGAGCGCCCTAACCACTGAGCCATCGCGGCGGGTAAAGTTCGCCTTTCGCCGTTTCGTCATTTTGGTTTCTCCAACCGCGTCGACTGAGTGGCGCTCCGTCTTCACGAAGTTACATCCGTTTGCCGTTTTGTGATTGAGTCCGGCGGTTCCACTGCTTTGAACGAAAAGTGCCTTGCATACTCGAGTACTGGACAACATGGCCCCGCCGGTGCCTTCAAAGAAGCGTGGGAAGTATTCAGCTAAACGCCGTGACCTTGCTGTCTAGAGTGTACAGTGAAAGCAAAACTTTGGCGCAAATCGTCGCCAGCAAGAGAAATTTTCCACAAGGTAAAATCAGTGACTTTAAGACGATTTCATCTCAATAAAGTGATTTTTTTGTTCTTCACGGATTTTTCGGACTGTTCAATTATTCGGACCATTTTTCGGGCCCCTTTGAGTCTGAAAAATCGGTTGGCGACTGCAATAACGACTCATCTATTGGCTCCGTATTTTCCGTACCTTTTTTTTTCCATGTCCTCGGCTGTAGTTAGGTTGAATTGGCTGAAAGCATTAATACTATTTTTTATTTTCATGCAGTCTCAATCTCCCCTCTCGCGTTATATTTGTTGTGCGTTATATACTTGTAAATGTCGTATTTTTAATTATTAACCTAAGAGAAAGGACTGTTACGGAGTGAATATGAGAAAGCACTGACTGTTTTCTAGTAGCATGCAGAAGCGTTTTTGTTGTACCATGAAATGAGCAAAACCCACAGGCTGGAGCACAAGATATGCATTCACTAATCTGTTTGAGACTGATGATATTCATTTACAGCTGCACACCACTGTTTTATGCTCACAATACATTACTCAACAACCAGCGATGAGCCGTTGGTGATGTGCAGGCTCCGCACCGCCACTCGGGGCTCTCAGTGCATTACTACACCGCAATCTATTTTTGAGTACGAGCAGGAAGCCTCCTTTTATTGACACCTTTGAAGACTGCTTTTCAATGTATTCATCAATGCCATGTACCCAACTGTGTCTAACTGATCAGAGCATCAATAAAAGGGTTTGGTTTGTCATGACTTGATCATAAGACTCATCCACTGCCTGTTGGTAAACACTGCTTGACAAGACTAAACAAGTAAGATAGCCTCCAGATTCTACTGTGACCTCCGCTCAAAACTCCACTCAGTGCTTGAAAAGACATCTGCGATGACCACACATAACAGTTGTTTTCAGACCAATGTCATGTCACTAGGAAGCTCACTTAAGAATTCTTTTGACGATTTTTCTTGGAACCACTCTAGTCACTTTGCAATGACACTTTGGAATTTCATTCTAACCATAGTGAGTCCATTACAACAAAATGGTTCAGAGTATTATGTTCTTGCAAAATCTCTACACACAGCACTCTGTTTGTCCCATTATTTTCAACACAGTAGGACCTTCCAATGGAATAACTAAAAATAAAAGGAACGGGCACCTTGAACTCTGATGTGTTGGAGACTGGCTTCTCGGTCAGCATCTTGACAATGACCCCGGGCTGGAACTGCAATACTGGAGCTTGTGTCTCCTTCTCACACAATTCCCCATTCCCTTGGCTAAACTCAGTGCACTCTCTGTTTTCTGAACTAGGAACAGCACTGTCAGTGTCATCCACTGTCACTGAATGGGCTGGAGAGCCAAGTGTGTGGCTTGGGGACGAAAAAGGTGTGCCCCCTGATGGCGGCAGCAGCAGTGAACGCTTGATTTGCGCCATCGTGGCTTTCTGCAGAGCCAGGTATTTGTTTCTCAGCCGTTTCCACTCACACCTGCACGAAGGATGGCAACAGACCAGTTAATGCCACAGTGCAAACAGTCAACAGGCTACAGTGCAATGAAAATAATGATTGTTCATAAAGATACAAAAATTCACAGACCTTTGCAACATTTACACACAAGAATCAAAACATGTGAAATACTTGCACTATCACTTCCTCTGTGCTTACCACATGTACATACAACAATACAGCAAACATAGTAACACACAGGGAGCACTTCTCGCAAAAGACCATAACAACAAGCTTGCATAATTTTTTTTTTATTGATTTGGTAGAACAACTTGGGCCACAAGCATCAATGGTGCTTCCAAACAGCCACCTGCCAGAGCAGTGATTTCATTGATTTGATTCTAATGCAAGGGCAGCTTGACCAAAGGGTGCCATGGCTAACCTGGCTAATCCTACAGAAGCCAAGCATCAGGCCAGTGGGAAACCTTGTACTGATTCGAAAATTGGGGGGTACCTGGTGGCAAGGTCGTATACCGTAATTACCCGACTAACGCACACCTGACTTTCATATTCGCGAAAATGGAAAAAGCAGAATTTGTACAGATGCCTGAAGCAACGCTCATATCTGCTTCTGCGCTGCTTCTCATTGCTCCAAACGATTCTTAGCTGCCTTCACAGCGAGTGTACCTCAAATCAACAGACACAATACAACACAATTGCAAGGACTGCAGCTGAAGGCATATGGATATCAACAGCAATAATACAGTGCAGCTTCTATGCCTTTCACACTCGCCTGCAGCCTGGCTGACTAGCATATTAAGAGACAAACCGATTTCCAAACAGTTACATAGCTTTGGGCAACGGCAAGAAGCTATGCTCTGGAGGTTCCTGGTAGGCATGTGCGAATATTTAATAATTTTAAATATTTGATCTGAATGTTTGGTATTCGGAATCTAGAAGTATTCATCTCAAGAGAGAAACATTTCTGGAACGCTTGCTTTGTGTGGTTTCGGTTCAGCCTAACAGCTCTAGGATGGCACTGAGGCACGCGCACAACCAAAGCCCCGACTCTGTGCTGCGTGTCTAAACTCCCGCGCATATGCCAGAGCCGATCTGTGCATACTCGTGACAAGGGACGCAAGCAGGCAGAAGCATGACGCCCAGATCTGTACCTGCCAGAAGTCTGTGGCCGCGCATCCCGCGGTGCGCACGCTCTATAACCAGCACGGCGGCATGCACCAATAGAGAGATTTAGCATAGTGCGATCCGCTTCTGCGTGCCGTCAGTGTGCAGACTCTGAGTGGTCCTGACGGAGTAGGCGTGCAAACAGCTGGCCGGCGCCTGGTGCCTTGTGGTGTCCTTAGACGATCTGCGCATGTGCAGTGGCTCCCCGCAGAACCGGATCGCAATAGCGGCAGTGGATCGCGCTATCCTAAATCTCTCTTATCGGAGGACGCACGGCTCCCTTGACTTTCGCGGAACGAGTCTGAGCTGACGGCAGGTGCTGCAGTCACTCTTCTTTGTGTGAAATTCGCATATCTAGTGCGATGACACGAGTACCAAGGGGAGTTAGCACAAGGCACATAGAAATGGGTGCCCCTTCCCTAAGCCTGACTCGGGGTGCTGGGTGTTGGGCGTGCGGTGTGTATGCCTAGCGGGTGTTCATGGAATTGTCGCTTAAAAGCAATAGCTGTGCAACAACGGAATCGCAATTAAGACCAGCAGTCGGCGGTCTCACAACTCACAAATACACCGACTCTGCATACAGATCAACTCCCCCAGTTTTTTATGGAAATTTTTGTCGGAAGTCGACACTACTTCAATGAGTTTGACAAAGCTTCAATGCACTCTCTCTTTTTTTCATAAATGACCTTGTGTGTTTGAAAAATACATGATTTTGAAAATGCTTATTTTGCTGTTCAACCTTTTTTACGTGCCAGAAGTATTAAAAATATTCGCTTCAAAATTATTTGAAGAAAATTACTATTCGCTTCGAATTTGCTTCAAACCAAAAAACCGCTATTTGCACATGCTTTGTTACTGGAAGTAAAGTCACTAACCGGAAGTTTTCTCTTGCGCTACTTACAGCTCGTCTGGGAGAGTGACTGCCATTGCGAGCAAGCTGGGTAAATACAGTAGAACCCCGCTGTTACGTTCCTCGCTGCTGCGTTTTCCCGGCTGTTACGTCGTTTTCGTCCGGTCCCGGCATAGCTCCCATAGGACCCAATGTATTGGGTACCCCGTTGTTACGTTGTAGCTGTGAAAACATTTCCGCATGATACGTCGCAACCTGGCACCCCGAACCCTGCTGGGCAACGCGCGCCAACTGCCATTTTGACGAGTCTTGGCCAGGCTTGGCTACGGAATTGGCTACAAGACCATGGCCTCCGTGATCACCCCCTTGCACGCGCGTGGGTAATCTCGGAGGCCATAAAAAGCCGCACGCGAGTTGGAGAGATTGCCACTAGATGGCCACTGCCTTGTCAGCAGAAGCGAGTAAAACCCGCGGGCCCGCAGCAATCCAGTCTTTCTTGTTTGTGCGGTTCAACCCATCCGAGTCGTCCGTGTCCTTCCGTCAACACCTACGCTGCCTACGCCTCGTCGGGCCTCACTAACACCGCGAGCGATTTGTCGTCCTTTGATGGCGTCGCGCAAGCGCAAGGCGCTTTCCCTCGAGGAAAAGCTGGATGTTCTCAACGCAGTCGACAGGCAGCCAGCGCGGAAAGAGTCAATACTGGACGCTATGCACTACGTCGCTTCAGCATGGACTGCAGTAAGTGCGTCAACTGTACAGCACTGCTTCGCGTGGTGTGGCTTTCGCATGGACGGTGGAGAGGAAACTGTCACAGAAGTTGAAGAGACGGAAGCAGCCTCTCATGGTCAAGAGCTGAGTGAAGCTTTGAATGCGCTGGGTGCCACGGGAGTCACGTATGACGACTACGTCGCCGTGGATGCTGCTGTCGTGACGTCTGAGTGTAAGAGTATCGCCGAGATCGTTGCAGACTTGGTCGCGAGTGAAGCCTTAGACTGTGATGACGACGAGGAGCATGAGCCGCATGATTCCGGGGAGTTGGCGGACCTGAGCTTTGGAGAAGCCGTCGCGGCTCTGGACGACCTCCGCAGGTACGTCGCACCTCAAAGTGACGCTGAGAGCAATGCGGCTTTCCAGGCCATCGAGAAACGCGTGGTGTTTTCCAGCGAGCGGAAAAAACGGCAATCGACCATTCTCGACTTTTTTAAGACCTAAGCTCACTTGATGTCGAAATAAGTTGTTTCAAGGCAAAGCTGCACTGTTTTAATTAATTTTCGGACCTTTCCTCACTGTTGCGTTTTCCTGGCTGTTACGTTTTTTTTTTTTGCGGTCCGGTGAAAAACGCATGAACGGGGTTCCACTGTAATGCGGTTTGAACTTTCGTTAGAGGAACCGATTTGCATATGAATTTACTTTACTTTACTTTTTTTTTTTTAGACATGAAGCTCCATGCATCCTGGTGGGACCGCGACTTGCCTCCCCTCCCAATCTTGGATGGCCATTTCTGAAAAAAGCAGGTAGACTTATACGCGGCAATATAGTACGTTGATATGCTTGGGTATCGGGACCGAGGTCTTCACCGCATGACGATGAACTCTGCAGACGACGGAGGGAAGCCTTCAGGAGGGTTGGTAAACTTAAAGGTTTATTTACATATTTACAAGAGAAGCAGGGAGACCAAAAGTCAGAGATGAAGTGCTGTGAAACCAGCCAAATTGCGGCTTAAATACAGTGGATATTCCCTAGGCACCTAGCTAGGGAAACCGGTGGCTGATCAAGCGTCCAATGGGCAGACACACTCTTCATAGTCTCCGCCCTAACTCCGTGACCGCTCCGCCCTCACAAACATGTGCACAGGCGATAAGGAATCCTGGCGCCTTGAGGTCCTGGAATGCTGTTTCTGACGGGTTGACCAGGTGCATAAGGTCATTGGCTTTGCAGGCGGTGATCCCCTCCGTGGGAAAGATGCGTCCTGACGGCCCCGTGAATTCCAGAGGGTAAGATGAATCAGCCGTGTCCGCCCCAGCTTTGTCTGGCCGCGCAGGTGCAAGCGAGCGGAGAGGTTCCGGCGCCTTTGTTCGGGTCTTTCTGCCGGTCCACGTGAGGGCGCAGTTCGGGGGAAACGCCGCATTCCATACTCCGGAGGAAGGGATTAGAGGCCTTTCGTCACAGCTCGCCGTCGCCAGGAGCCGTTCCTAATCCTCTTCTCAAGACGACAGCACCTTTGGTCAAACATAGTTCGATGGCGCCTGCCGGGCTCGTCTGTTCCCGCTGTCGGGGCCTCCGATCACAACAGTAGGTAGTTCCGCCCACGTCTCCAAGATGCCAACCATGCGAACTCCAGTGCACAAAGGCTTAACTAGCATACTGTGATGGTAATGATGCCGGACTGTTCATAGTTTGGTTTTGGCTTTGTGTACGATCGTAATGTTTGTGAAATCTGCATAAAATCTTGTCTTAAAAGATGCTTCCCGACAGGCTAAACCATACTCATCACCACTCTGAAAAATCTGAACAATGAAACGGCGAGTTTTATAACCTTACAGAGTTAAACAATTCATTAGAGGAAGCACACGAATGGATGCTGCTAAGTACAATCAATGCAACCTAGTAACAGTGCCAATGTCCTCACAATGGGGCTTTGGCTCTTGTATGTCTAGAGACATTCCTTGCTTGCATGCTGCCAGTGCGTGCACAATGACACTGCCAAAATTGCAACACTGAGCATGTCAAGCAATTCGAATCCAACAATGAGCACAACCCACAAGATGATAGCATGACATGTCTACGGCAATAATGGTGGTGGCTGTTTTGAGATGTGCCTATAACATTTACAAAAGTAAGAAGACAGGTAAAGAAAGAATGCTTTAGAAGACGTTCAAAGATGATCAAAACATGACAAAAGCATTGAAGATGATGACGAGATGAGACACGATTCCTACTGCTCAACAAGTGTGGGGAATTTGGGCCATCTGCATCCTGCATGCACCTTTTTACTGTGATGCCCCATGCGCTACCATAGCGAAAAACAGCTGTGAATGTTCCAAGCCTCTGAACAGCTCAAGCCTCACAGCAAAAATGACGCCGTCGCTACACTCCATGAACTGCACTGCGTGATGTGTTCACATGTTCCCCCTAAACAACAGCACATCTGTACATTATGTCAACTCATAAGTTACGAATAGTATTCAGAAACCTTTACGTCTAATGTACACCTTTCACAGGAATTTTATGGCCCTATGAGCACCTCTTTTACTGACTGCAACGACCACCGGTACAGCAGAAAATTAAAGGGGCATGAAGACTACACATACAGTGCCAACTTCGTGCGACTTGATTATGAGTCTTCATGTTCCTGTTTTCTGTTACACCAGTTGTTGAAACGTCTAGCCAACTTGCCCAAATGTTTACATTTCTTGGTCACATTTCTGTAGTCCATTCATAAACCACAAGCAATTAAGACACAGTGGTTCTGCCTCTTATTGCTGAACCGGATGCTCAGTACGCTGAAGAAGTGCACATGAAAGAAGTGAGGGTTTCATATTTAGCAAACATGAAATATCACTCCCTCCGGCGAGCTCATATTTGTGCTGGGAAATGCATTCGACAACTAGTAAAAACCTCGTTGATAAGCTTTCTAAACAATGCCGAGGGGGGGGAATGTATTACCTGGGAAAATGTGACATCCAAAACCCCGAAGATTTTGAAGAATGTGACAACCACAAAAACAAGCACTTTTACTTCCCTCAATGGCTGGTCAGTGCTTGCTGGCATAAGATCTGAAAAGCTTTTCTGATGCTTGTAAGCTTCTGTCCGCGTTCTTATTGTCTTAAGTGCAAAAAAATCTTTTTATGTGTCCAGTCTGGTGACGGCAAGGGAGGATGTATAACTAGGATCTCCACGTTGTCATCGGTGCTGCTTTCAGATGCTTCGCCCCATTACACTTATACACTGCAAAGAAGTTGATTTGGTGGCTGACTACGACTGGGCTTCTGCTGATGTTGCATGAACCGAGGTTCGGCCCATTCATATGTTTAAGCTCCTATGGGTGGTCACTAAATGTATCACTCAACCAGAATTTGGCAAAACTATGCATTTAACAAGAAACTATTATTTGGAAATTTACTAACCAGAAGAAAAACAGTGTAACTCTATGGGTCATTTACTTTTACTACTCACGATTTTCTGCATATGAACTAGGAAACCAAATCAACCGAAATGTACCAATGAGGTTCTATTGTACCAACTAGGTCAGATTTAAGAACCATGTTCTGGCATGAGTGGGGACTCTGCAAGAGTGCCAACAAGGGCCAGGAATCCCTAAGGCACATTCTCACAAGAGAGCAGGAACATGGGAGGCATCAGTCATGAACCAGAAGAGTAGTAATTTGGGCTTCTTAGTAGCGCTCGTCCTGTCCACTTCTCTGGTGTCATCCCTGTGCCTCTATGCTTTTCCATCCTCATCTTCAGTCATGACGACATGCCATGTCAATGCACGACACAGTAAAACCCGCACAAAAGTCCCTCATATGCTATAAAAGTACAGAACTGATCAGTGGCGAGTACTCACTTGGGCATCACTAGGAGGGAGTGCTGCACTTTGGTCTCTGAATGCTGCGTCTTCTTTTTGCGTTTGCGCATTTTCTTCTTTTTCTTGGATGGCACAGACATTGAAAGTTCCATGCCCGAGTCCCCATTCTCAGCTTTGTCCACTGCAGCATCAGAGCTCTCAGCATCTGAAGTGGTTTCCACCCTCTCCCCCTCTCCCGTTGCCTTGGCGTCTTTGGAGGGTGCCCCGTGCCCTGCTTTTTCTGGACTGACCTCTCTCCTCCTCTTCGCTGGTGGGGGCTCTGCAAGCATGCACAGAATGATGCTGGAGACATTCCAGAAGCATAACTTTCGAGAATATCACTTTCAGAATGCAGCAAATGGCTGTTACACTGCAAGCAGGCATGGCTAAAGAAATACACAGGTTGACACACTTTCACCTGGCATCAATCCAACAACATGCTGCAGTCAAGAGCACTGACGGGAATCAAAGTATGAGAGAAAGAATGGAGAGAAATTTGGACAAAACTTCTTTTTTAAATAATCAAACAATGACCAATTTTGACAACTGAATGGAATATTTTTGAATAAGTCCTGTATTTACTCGTGCAATCTGCACAATTTCCTTTTTTAGGCACGCAAATTACGTGGAGATTCCATGAAAATATCCTAAAAACTTGTCCACAAAGGTCACCATGCACAACTCGTATATAAAACGATAGATATGTAAAAAAAATCAAGCTTCATACCACGAGCAAACTTTATTTCACAGAACACCTACACTTCATCTAGTCTGAGTCGCTGTTGAAAAAATCAGACTCTGAGCCATTAATGACACCATTGTGGCTGCAGCTGCTACATCTTCGCATGCCTCCATTGCAGAAAATAGCGCTAGCTATTGCTAGCATTTTTTATTTAATGCGTTAGCATTAGAAGGGTCTGTGCAAGTGGAAATAGCGACCACCATCACACGTGACGTCATCACAACCTGCCGACCATGGCAGGTGGCAGTTAAATTAATGATTAGTCACGAGAGGTAACTCAGGAAGAGCAACCTGGGTTCACAATCCCCATGGGTGGCTGCGTTTGAAACAGCCATCTGCCGGGGCAGTGGCACATTGCTTAACCACTGCACCTGGGTTGGAATGACGACAACCAGCAATCAATATAAAGCAGAGAATGACCAATTCCTTATATATAGCCATTAGCTACAAGAGAATCAGCAGCAACAGAAAATGATAACACATTCAAGCGATCCACCAAGTATTACCTAAGAGTTTTCAGCAGTGTCGCAAGATGCGGCCACCAGATAAATGTAGTCTGTGCCAAGTTCCTCTGCAAGTGTAGACGGGCTGGATACAACTCTTCTTACAGCCAGAAAGGCCGGAATCACTCAGGCAAACGTTGGTTCCATGCTACAGCGACATTTGCTGGACATAATATATAAATCGAGATCTGACCCCTTCAGTACCCTAACGATCCCAAGTGTATGCAAATGGAATGCAACCTCATGGTTGACATAGTTTCGTTTCCCCTGAGTGCGGGCTGCAGTGTACAATGTACAGTTGCGCAGGCTGGCTTTGAGGTTTTCGTCTCTGTCATAAGTATGGAGGAAGACTATTTAGGGGTGGAAACTCTGCTGCCTGCAGCGACCAGAAAAGGTCACAAGCCCGTGGAGCCACTATCATGCTGGCGGCGCCTGGTGGCCTGGAAAGAAATTACCGCCGTTTCGGTTGCCAAGGCAACCGGTCGAGCGTGTTGCTCCCATTCGGCCGCGCGCCTGACTTCTATAGAGGGCACTCTCGTGCGCTTCTTTACCGCTGGTAGCCCGAAGAGCAACTGGTGCTAAGCTTCAACCGTTTGAGCACAGTAAAAAATAAAATGCGTTCTTTTCCATGACCGCTATGGACCTCCTGCATGTTTGTAAACAAACGAGGTGGCGCTGCAGTCGCTAGCGAGCTCGTGGTAGGCAAAAGGTCGGGGAGTGGCGTCGCGGGTAGGTGTTGAGCGCGGGTTTTCAAGGCTTGTAGGCGCGTTTCCAGTTTCTGCGAATCATAGCAATGGTCGATGCTTCCAACTTAGTAATTTGTTGAAGTACACGAGCTCGCGTCGGCCACGTGCGGCCTATAAAGAGAAATAGTTTGCCACTGTATTGTATATATGGTTAGTAGTAAACATGTAGAAAGCGTTCCTGCCGTTTATTTATGCGCCAGGCATTGAATAAAACAAGTTTTGACACTCTGCACTAGCCAGAATGATTTTACTTCGGGACAATAGTGAGGGGAAGTGCTGGCCTTGTTTCGTCGGAGCAGACGTGCGCTCATCGTCTGCTGACATATGTACGTGTCGCGCTGTGCGAAAAGCCGGGACAGCGTCGTGTCCCTGATCTCCTCTGTCTCGCTTAGCGCTGTTTTTAGCCGCATGACCACGCACCAGCCAGGCCGACTTGTCCTCTTGTTAAGCTGGTCGATTTGGTGAAAATTTTTGATTTCTAGAATTATTTCTTTCTTAGCCCTGAAGTCTAGTTTCGTGACGAAAAATTATGGCAAAATATTGAGTACAAATTTATAAATTAAGCTTTTTAGAAGTGTGGTCGTCAAAAATTGTGAGGTAATTTCTTTGATTTCAGTGCCGCATTTCTTTGACCAAAGCGAAAATGCCATAAACTTTAAGGTTCGTTTTGTGACCTCTCACATTTTCTGCGACTGGATCACTCACCTTCGTAATTCGCATGAAAATCAAATGATTCCATTTGTCGCAAACTATTCCTGAGACGTTGAGGAGCGTAATAAACCTCTCGATTTTTTTCCCTACACGTGCAGTACTGTGTTAGTTATTTCTTGTAAGAAACGTTTTCATGTAACTATGCATGCATAAGTACTGATCATATAGAAAAAGAACTAATGGCGTCATCGTACAGAACAGGGCTTTATGTACATGCTGGCATAAAAAAACTGCGCACTATCTACTCAATTATTTGAGACCTTGCGGGAACTTGACGACGGTGTTAATTATAATTACCCAGAACTGCACCAGGTATAGCTATAAATAAAAGGAATTACTGAAACTAGCGTAGGAATTTGATATTTGCACCAAGTTTAGTTACATATCACATGCATGAATAACGAAAACACTTTTCATTGCCGCGTCCCCTCTCAATCTCGCCACGTGTCTCTTAGTAGCACGCCTGCGGCTGCTTCTTTCCAAACAACCTTCGCGATCATGTACTACCTCATGAAACATGACACATGCAAGATGCAATGAAAAAACATATGGCGTTTAGCACACTTAAGGTACGCTATTCTAAGCAACGCGACCGCGCAAGATTGACACAACTTACCAGACTTCTTTCTACTCGAATGAAATAATTACGTCGTCATATCAAGAAACAGTTTCAAGTAAATATTAAATGTCATAAAACGCGCCATTAAAACATGGTGTGCTATTAACAAAAAAACGCATTCCTTGGGTGCGAATGAACCTGTCGGCGCCCCGTGCACTCCGGCTCAAGGTGATAAGTACGTGTGCAGCTGCATGTCTTTTTTTTCCTTGAGCAATTATTAGCCTACTATCCTGAAGTTCAGGTGAATGAACGCAGTAACTTGCATGCTATAGGTGCATTGAGTGGCAGTGCCTATCGAATCCCAGACTTCGCGCTTTACTACCGTGGCCCAATGCCTGTTGGCCAGTTTCCGAATGCGGCATTTATGCGCGAGAAACCTATCGAGGCTAATTTAATATTTTTTATGCTACTACGCGGATCCAGCAGTGACGCAGCTGGTCAATACATGCTGCTTCTGCAGTGCACAGGCTTGAAGCAGCTGCCGCGGTAGCTGCGGCAGCTGCGGTAGGCACGGGCAAGCGGAACCTGTTTTGCCTACCATGCGAAAGTCGCTGCTAACATCAGCGCCACCGCATCTTCGTGACATCGCGGGGTGAAGGAGGTCCATAAGATGATCTGTAACTTCTCGTTGTACGCAGGGCTTTTGTTTGACACCCGCGCGATGACTTTGATTGAATGGGTACTATAAGCGCTGCTGGCATTCGTCGAAGGCAAATATGCTTTCACGTTCGTCGAGTATGTGACCACGCTAAGTTTCATCTGCTGAAGGAGAACGCGGGCGTCGTACGGTGCAGCGTTTATGACTACACGTCAGCTGAGAAGGCAACAAGCGGCAACAACTTCTCATTTTGCTCACCTTCTCCCTGCAACACTTGTAACCGTTTTTTCAATTTCGAACAAAACACCTGCGTCCCATCTTAGTCTAGCAAATTCCGAAGGAGGCCACACTGCGTGTAGCAGCGCTGCTAATGTCACGGCCCTCGAACAGACTCCGACAAGAACTGTTGCTGTTTGACTTAAGGGCACAGAAATACAACGTCATGGCGTGCCCGCTGAAGCAAACACCCGTGTCGCCTGCTTGTCGTCTGCTTTGAGCGCGCACTGCCGGAGCGCGCGCCGGAGCTGCCTGCCCGAGCGCTACATTTTTTTTCTTCTACGACGTGCTGCATGGCGCCGCCACTACATACGGCCCTGTCGGCGCATACAATTTGTGACCTTATCTAATCGCCTGCGCTCGCTCGCACTGACGGGAGTTTCACCTCCTAAATAGTCTTGCTCCGTGGTCATAAGTAAGGCCCCTCATTTTCTGCAGCAGAAAATTTTAAATTCTGCAAAGTGAAAACAGAATCTGCAATATTCCATGGGAAGCATTTTAAGAAGCAGCGGTGTCGCGCCACCATTTCTTGTCTAGATAATTTGTGTTTTGTGCAGCATAGTTCTGTGCCCGTTCGTCCATTTTCACCTTCTCTGCGGCTCTTTCCCTGCCTTATTTTCTTTCTCAACGACTCGTGCCGCCTTCTTTTCACGTTTATAGCAACTCTTTCCCGCCAATGCATGTCGCACGCTTTGCCTCCATGACCCAAGGTTGTCAAGAAGTTCTTTTCCTCGCAGCTCATGAGTCTGGTGGGTGAAGTCTCTCAGATTATCCCAAAGAGCAGCGCAAAATTTTTTTTGCAATATTCGTAGCTCAGTTCTAAATATAATGCGAGGCACTTTCTGAATAATGCGATAAAAAAAAAACTAGCGTCATATTCGTGCCAATACGGTAGGAGTGATTTCGGCAGGCGCTACACGATAGTGATTCTTCCCATAAAAGCATGCAAGTATGTTGCTGAGAGCCGCAGCGCTTGATATGCTAGCTTACTTGAGCGAATGGGGGAGCAAAGCATGTCAAGGCATCGGCAGAACTTCGTTCATTACCAGGTTCTCCCTCTTGAGAAAACTGAGATGACTAAAATAATAAAATTACCATCATTCTATTAATGCTATTAATGACAACAAGCACAATATCTTTAAAAAAAAAAAAAGAATGTGGCTCCTAACACACAATTCCGCGAAAAATGGTAAAATCTGCAAAATGCTAGAGGCCTTACTCGTAAGCTTTCTTGTTCTCTATGGCCAAAGATACGCAGTGTCTAGATTCTGACAGATGAAAATTGTAAAAGCGGTCACCGGGAAACAAGTGCAGAAAGGTACGAAGGACACAGCTCTGACCATTCTGCTATCCTCCGCAAGTCCTGCTTCCGTGTGTGCTGCGTCTCTTAATTGTTTGATCGAAAATGAGAAGACTGATGGTGCCTGTTTTCTTTCATATTCGACACGTTCACAGCTTGTCGTTGACTGCGTTTTGGCACACCGCAATGACGCGTCGCGCAGTGCTGCACTACGGTGGTATCAGTGCATTGATTTTACGCAAGACTTTTGTCACGTGCTGGGCGTTGATTCTATGAGGAAATGTGACAGAGGTGAGTTACTGTACCTAGTGGGCGTCGTTTGTATATGCTGTGATGTTTGGCCACGAGTTCAGATGAACTGGAATTTTATAATTTCCAAATGTTTAGAAGGTTCGAATACTTAGAACAGTGAAGTGTGGTACGAATCAAATAGAACAAGAAATACTACAGTAAAAGCTTGTTAGTTTGACCCCCATTAATTGGGAAATATGAATAATTCTCACATTTTCTCTGGTCCATTGAAGTTCGAACTAACGAGAGTTTAATGTATTTGCAAACTATTTGTCAAAGTTCGGAATATTACTGACTATATCGAACTGTTCTTAAATACTCTCAACAAACATATGCATTTCTTACTCTACATATCAAATGCGGTTTGCCACAGAATGGATAATCGAACTGCCGAGCGCCAATCTGTGTCCGGTCGGATCGCAGGCAGCAGGCTTTTCCTCACTACGTAGGTGAGTGGTGGTGGAGCAGCAAGCGTTCACGCTTTGCCAAAGCGCCAAGATATAGCACCAAGAAAAGCTGCTAGCCAAGCAGTCAGAACCCGTTTGCACCTCTTGCACCTGATGATAGTGCCCCGGAGGCAGCGACTCGGTCGGTTGTGGCTTTCCAGCAGCCATTCTCTGCTCACGTCGACTATCACGAACAGAGGTGGTGAAAACGGTGATTACTTTCGTCCTGGCGGCTTGATTTTTTTTTATGCGACACTTGTAATGCGAGGAAGTCACCTTTGGCTGGCATTTGATCAGCTGCCGTGTGCTGCGGTGCTGTGCGGCTTCGAAACGGTGCTAAAACTACGGAAAAGGTCTCTACCAGCTGCGGTTCTTTTGCCGACTAATTAGCTTCTCCATAGCTAATTTTTTCATGACATTATATATTGTGAATTTTGGCTATACCCAACTATTTTACGATTTTATACCAGTTCGCTATAACGAGGTTTCACAGCACAAAACATCACTGCTTTCATGTTCGCCTTGTTTAAGAGGATGACATTTTCATTGCAGCTACACCTGTTTGGCACACCTAGAGAAAAGTTGCAACGGTGCTTTTGATGATGAAATGAGAACTCCGCACAGCCAGAAAAACACACTAGGCATGCTGAATTTGACAGAACAGAGCAGCAGAAACACAGTGACATCATAAAATTTCTTATAGCGTAGCCAGGAATCATGACACTGCATCAGGCGAAGCAACTGCCAAAAGCATCGTCCCACATGCTGTGGTTCTCAAGTCTGTGCATGCACAGTTCACAGCTTGACCTCCTATGAGCTTGCCGAGAACCAGAATGGCCTCACATCAGTCTTACTGCCAATACTGAGCAATAGATCAAAATACAGAAATACTCTTACTATATACAGTGGTCAACAACATGGTTGTAGTTTTTCTCTTTGGCTCTGGTGCGATGCACTTAAGTAACTTGTAGCATGCGAGTTGTTGACCATACCAAATGCTGTACTTGTTTTCTAAGCATGTCTCGAAGTCCACTTACTATAATCCCACAGCAACAAAAAAACTCCCTGAACCATTTTTCACTCCTTAGAAACAGACTACATGCTCCCAGACAGGCAACTCCACAACTGGTACTGCAACAAGCTAATTTATAAAACTGAGTATTCTCCAAAAAACTGGAGATCAAATTAGGCTGCACACTTCCAGGGATTTGTGTGCTCAAACAACTGGTCAGCATAACCTGTCACCACCCACTGAAAGTGACCAGAAATAGCCTCATGTTTGCCACTCCAAGGGCTATTCTGCCAGCCACACACCAGAATTATTAAATAATCATGGAAATGAAAATAATGCAAAAAAATGCCCAAGAAAAAGCTACACAGAAACATCAAGGAAGAAAGATGTGATGCATGCCTTTCTTGGGTTCATATTTTGATCTAGCCTGTTTGATGCACTTGATTAATTACTGTATTTACTCGTATAATTTGCGCACTTCTTTTTCTTTAGATTAAGGCTTCAAAAAAGGGGTGCGCAAATTATGCAAAAATTTTCTGAACATGTCCTAAAAACCGCTACATAGGTCATAACGCACAATATATACTGTATATTGCCACCTATACGTAGACCCCCCAATCTCGCACCCCTCGCTGGCCACCCCAAAAAAAAGTCGGCTGCAAACGTAAGATGCACACCCTCTCTCACCCGCTCCACATTATGTAGTTCCCTGCGGGATGGCATGACAGTGCGTGCGCAGCTCAAAGCAATAAACGTGCAATGATACAATCGCGAAGCCAGCAGTGGAAGGCAAAGGAGATAACTGGTGATAAAACAGTGCTCTCACATGCGGCCCAGCTGACTAGTGGCATACCGAAAGCAAACGGGGTTCTGTAGTTCCGGATTCAGGCACATAGGCAACTGTTCGTCCAGGAAAGTACCGCCAGCGCAAGCGAGCTGGGTAAATGCTGCACAATTCATTCTCTCGCCACTCGCACCTTTCGGAACTGCACATGGCCATGCCGACTTTCCCAAGCCTGCGTTGCGCGTACCGGCGTACATGCTGATCACCGGCATAGTAGAAAGTGCAAAACGTGCAAATTTTTTTTTTTTTTTTCAAAAATTTGGGTAAAAAGTTTGGGGTGTGCAAATTATGTGAGTAAATACGGTATTCTGGCTCTATATCACTTACCCCAATGATTGATTGCAAAATATTCCACGAGAAGACTGGCTGGGCATCTTTTCTTTTTGTTTACAATGCTCTCTTTGCATCTACATTCACAGCACAATTTTTATTATATACACGACTGAATTTGATGTGCTCAACACTCATTCATTCAAGCCGAAATTATACACACCCTTGCAAGGGCTAAAGCAAAATGACATGCATTCAAAAGGTGAGTCTTGGTCTATGGTTCAAAAGTAGAGGATGAACCTGCAGAAAAGTGCCCACGCCTTGTTCTCTATTACATACTAAACGCCCAAGCAAGTACTAACCTAGAACCTTGTCATGCCGCAGCTACTGCACTTTGTGCTGATAAGTAAACGTGCAGCCAACTCCACCATCAAAGCTCATATGCATTCCTGCGTTCAGTGCTTCACAAAAGAAGTCTGCTCAAGAACTATAGAAAAAAATAAAGCCTATTGTCTTACCATCGTCGTCAGACTTTTCTTCCTTCACTTCCTCTGAGGGGACAGCCTTGTCATCATTTTCAGTGGACCTTGCAGCCACTTCAGGCTTCTTGCTATTCCCATCGTTGTAGCCAAAGTGCTGTGCATGAAACACCAGAAACAAGAAGCACAAGTGAATACTGATGTACAAGGCTTTCATAAACCACAAAGCTGCTATCTAGAGAAAAAGGAGGGGAAGGGGTGAGGGAATTCCTTACACAATTACATATAAAGAGAACATGTGCACATCTATAGCCCTAATCAATGTGTGAGCCAGCTTCAGAAGCATGTTCCTGCTGAGTTTGACAAATCAGCATAGCACTGATGCATGAACACGGCTTGTCTAAACCCCGAGCTACGGGCAATTTTTCTGCAGGCAAGCAAATGCATGTGTGCCATGTGTGGTGTGCCTTTGTCGCAATCATCACACATCCAATGCAGGTTTAGCAAGCCTCCTGATATGACACCATGCAAAGGGAAAATGCACCCCACAGGAGTCTGTGCAATGTGTACTTTGATGTACTGAATGCAACAGCAAATGTGAGTTTGATCTAGAGGTTTCACACCCCTATTTTAAATGGCATCCTCAAGGGCACATATCAGTTATTCAATACAGACAACAGTTTGGAGAACCTAAGAGTAAAATTGGTGGGTTTGACTGTTGAATGAATTACCATCCATAATGACAGAGAAAGGAAGTCAAGCAAAGTCAAGCTTGTACCTTAAAGCAATTATTATAAATATAATTGCTATAAGATGAAAACCTGGCTTTGCTGAAAAGACACTGTATCATTTGACTACCTGTTGACTTGCAATATGCGATAAGAGGTGCCATGGTTATGCTATGCTAAAACAACAATAGGTCGAACACGATGGTGACAACCAGACAAGAAAGCAGTAGATTCATAGTTCTGCTACAATGAGTAGTGTTACCACTACTCTACGAACCGTTTCCAATTGCGCCTCAGATGTTGCAATCCCAAGAAAGGTGACAACATCTTTAGTATATAAAGCTGGTGGGCAGAAAACAATGAATGCATTCAAATCTTAATGCCATCTGACATAGAGTTAAAACTTAAGAATACCTTAACAACAAATGGCAAAACTGGAATGCAAGTAGTTGCTGACCAACACACATGGAGCAATTAGTACACCTGCAGGCTGCAATGTGCCATCTACGCATTAAGGTACAGAAAACATGACAAAGGCATGAGATTCACCAACAAGACAGAAGGTGCCAAAAAACCCAAAACAAAGGTGTGGCTTTAACTCTGAGATATACCTGGCAGGCCCTATCGACGTCTTCTGGAGTGGCAAACTCAACAAAGGCAAATCCCTTGATACGGTTGTTGTGGCGGTACCGTGGAAGGCTCACGTAGACCACCCGTCCGTGACGGCTAAAGACACCTTTCAGCCATGTGTGGTCAGCATGCAGTGGTAGCCGCTCAACATACAAGGTACACTCGTCCACATCGGGCTTTGTTGCAAGCTCAGCACACCGCCGCACTCGCTTGCGTTCTTCATCTATCTGTACAAATGGTAGCCATAAGAAGAGAACAAAAACATAAGTGTCCATATATTCAACAAGCCAATGTTACACCTTTTTTTCTACTGACCTAAAATACAGTCAGCAAGACAGAAAAAAATTTAGTATATACCAGAATTAAATAGAAAAGACCAAGCTATGGTAATACAGGAGTGCTGTGAAAGCAGTGACAGCGCTTTTAACGGTGTACAAAAGCAGTGCAGAAGTCAAACAACAAGAACAGACCATCGTCACTGCTGTTGCTTTCGCCTGACGTCTGCTCATTGAATGCCCATTTACAGCTGTGTTGGGCACAAATTGCAGGGTCAGCCGTTTCAACATTGGCAGTAGAAGCAGCAGCAATGAATGTCAATTATGATGAGACTGGATGAATAAATGTCATCCTCAAGTACCTCACAAAGAGTTTCACTGCCTTTGAGCATCTACTGCTAGCATTCAGATCAGGGCATGTTTCTGTGTGAGTGAACCACTACTCCATTGCCCAGCGCTCGGTGCCACTTGAATGGCACATAGGTGCACCTTAACTAACGCCACAGGACTTCCAGGTGTTTTCGAAGATGAACATTGGTCGAGTATATTGTCACGGAGTTCTCACGGAGAGACGCTTCAACAGCTGGAGTCGGCAAGAGGAGACGGTAATGGCGGCCGATCCACGATAGCACGATCGCAACCTCATCGTCTTCGCGGACAGCTTGCGCCACCTGGCAACACTAGGTGGCATTATTCCCCCCTCCGAAAAAGAAGGGCATCGCAGTGGTGCCGCCAGCAGCGTAGGCGCGCTAAGAACGCGAGGAAAACGGAGCACACACAGAGTCACAACGGAGGGCCGCTAAGCCGTTATCGGGCATAGTACGGCTTGAGCCGCACGACGTGCACAATGTCAGAGCTGTTGGGCTGTCGACGTCTCGGTTGCGCGGCACCGTCGGGAACCACTTCATAGGTAACATCACTGATACGCCGTAGCACTTTATAGGGGCCAAAGTACCGGCAGAGTAGTTTCTCGGACAAGCCCTGGCGGCGGACAGGTGTCCACACCCAAACTTGTTCACCGGGATTGTAGTCGACCTGTCGGTGTCGAAGGTTGTAACGGCGCGCATCAGTGCCCTGCTGCCGGCCGATGTGTACGCGGGCAAGCTGACGGGCTTCTTCAGCGCGTTGGGCAATTTCATGAACATCGGGTGCGAGTTGGTCGTCATCGAGGCATGGTAGCATCGCGTCAAGCATGCTCTGGACTTCACGTCCATATACAAGACGAAAGGGAGTAAAGCGTGTAGTCTCCTGGAGGGCCGTGTTGTACGCAAATGTGACGTACGGTAGCACCTCATCCCAAGTTTTGTGCTGAACGTCTACGTACATTGACAGCATGTCCGCAATGGTCTTGTTTAAGCGTTCGGTTAGCCCATTGCTCTGCGGATGATAAGCTGTGGTCTTGCGATGGCTAGTGCAGCTCAACGTAAATATATGGTCGATTAGCTGCGCTGTAAACGCTGTGCCTCTGTCGGTAATAACGCACGAAGGGGCTCCGTGCCGCAAGACGATGTTTTGCATGAAAAAGTCGGCGACCTCTGAAGCTGTGGCACAGGGTATCGCCTTGGTCTCGGCGTAGCGAGTCAAATAGTCAGTAGCGACTATGATCCACTTGTTTCCTGAGAGTGACAACGGAAAAGGACCGAGAAGGTCCATTCCTATTTGATCGAACGGAGAGCGGGGTGTAGTAACGGGCTTGAGAAAACCCGCCGGCTTAAGCGGTGGCGTCTTCCGGCGCTGGCATTCACGGCAGCTTTTTACGTACCTTTGGACATCGTCCGAGAGTCCGGGCCAGTAGTACATGTTGCGTATCCTGGCGAGCGTCCGGGAAAAACCCAGATGGCCTGAAGTGGGCTCGTCGTGGCATGCCAATAAAATGTCGGCGCGAAGATCGGCCGGAAGTACCAGAAGGTAAGCTCTTTCTTGGCCTCTCGAGTTCTTCTTGTATAAGATACCTTCGCGCAAACAGAAAGAGCCGAGACGTCGAGCGAAGTGTCGTGGTAGAGGCATGGCGTGACCTTCAAGGTTGTCAATCAGCGGTCGGAGGTCCGTGTCAGCCCGCTGCCGGGCTATTATGTCCGATGCATTAAGTATACCGAGGAAACCGCTGTCGTCGTCGATTTCGGGACCGGAAGAGTCGAGTGGTGCACGCGACAGCGTGTCGGCGTCTTCGTGTTTACGGCCCGACTTATATACGATGGTAATGTCGAATTCTTGGAGCCGTAAACTCCAGCGGGCCAATCGTCCAGACGGGTCTCGCAAATTAGCCAGCCAGCATAGGCAGTGGTGGTCGGTTACGACTTTGAATGCGCGGCCGTAAAGGTAAGGGCGAAATTTCATGGTGGCCCACACGACAGCAAGGCATTCCTTCTCTGACGTAGAGTAATTGCGTTCGGCGCGGGAGAGAGTACGGCTAGCATAGGCTATAACTCTCTCAATGCCCTCTTGGTGTTGGACAAGGACAGCTCCAAGACCGATATTGCTGGCGTCGGTGTGGATCTCGGTGTCGGCCTCTTCGTCGAAGTGTGCAAGAACGGGAGATGTCTGAAGGCGTTGGCGGAGCGAAGAGAAAGCCGGCTCTTGGTCTATTGTCCAAACGAAGGAGGTGTTGCTCCTGGTGAGGCGCGTCAACGGCTCTGCAATCTTTGAGAAGTCCGCAATAAACCGTCGGTAATATGCACACAGACCCAGAAAACGCTGGACAGCTTTCTTGTCAGTCGGAGTAGGAAAATTGGCGACGGCGGCTGTCTTGTCGGGGTCGGGTCGAACTCCGTCGGCGCTCACAACGTGACCGAGGAACTTGAGCTCTGTGTAACCGAAGTGGCACTTCTGGGGCTTCAGCGTAAGATCAGCGGAATGGAGGGCTCTGAGGACAGTTCGCAGGCGCACGAGATGCTGTTCAAAAGTTTCTGAAAAAACGACAACGTCGTCCAGGTATACAAGACAACTTTGCCACTTGAGGCCGGTGAGGACAGTGTCCATCATCCGTTCAACCTTCCCAAAGCCCGTGGTCTTCGCCTGTTGTCCTTGTTAAAAAGAAGGATGGAACACTTCGATTCTGCGTGGACTACCGTAAATTAAACAATGTGACTAAAAAGGACGTCTACCCATTACCCCGCACCTCCACCAAATTGTCACGGAGTTCTCACGGAGAGACGCTTCAACAGCTGGAGTCGGCAAGAGGAGACGGTAATGGCGGCCGATCCACGATAGCACGATCGCAACCTCATCGTCTTCGCGGACAGCTTGCGCCACCTGGCAACACTAGGTGGCAATATGCTATATGCTTGACACCGATGCAAAAAGCCACTGGTTTCATCAACAGCTATCCTCATTCTTCTATGATGGCATGCAAACACAACAGGATTTCTTACTTAACAGGAGATTTGTTGTGTGTGTTGTGTTGGGTTTTCTGACACATAAGCAACTAAGGCTAACATGCACGAAACATGAGGTTAAAATGTATGTTTGTTAAAAAAAAGGAACTGAAAGTGTTAAAAGCTATACAGTCATGCCTTGCTTATACAACCCCGTTAATATGGATGACTTAAATTATGGACAATATTTCTAAGGGCCACACTTTTTCAATGTATTTACGCCTCGTTAATATGGAAACTTGCCATCCGGAAAATGGACAGGGTGAAAAGGTATGAAGCCCATGGGACACGTATAAATTTTTGTCCAGTTAATATGGACAGCTATGAGAACAAAATCTCAAGTGCCTCTGCCAGGTGCTCCACCCCTTGTATTTTGAGTGCAGAACATCAGCGAAAGGCAGTGAAAAAGTGCAAATGCCGTAGTAACGGCCTGTGTGCGACTGGTTTCATGCTTGATAGTGGCAAGGCGCCTGGTCAACACAGATTGCCATTTGTCACAATGGATGAATGGTTGCGAAAAAAAAATTGGCAGTGGCTTAGCTTGGTTATGCCAAGATATACGTAGCGAGAGGTACATTTCCCTGGCCGAGCTTGTCGTGGTCACTGTACGTTTAGCAATGAGAGACATTGGGCTCCATCTTGGTGGCTATGCGCCATCTATTGCACTCAGCAGTCTGGCATCTCCGTTTGGCAAGCCATTCCTCTCTCTGTTCGGGTGTCTCCGCTGCTCTCTTTGCCTTCTTACGCTCATTCTCTCTTTGTTGAGTAGCCAAGTGCCAGGCGACAACCTCAGGATCAGAAGAGTTAATCTTCTACTGTCTATACCGCCGTTTAGCAGCGACTGGATTCTCCTCTGCATCCATGTCAAACGTTGTGATACAGCCACCCATTACATCTCCGCCTTTTATATGCAATGCTGCGCATGCGACGCGTGGTTCGGGTGATAGAGCGGCGTGTGGCAAGGTGGCGATGAAGCGCGCAGCGCACCAGTGGGGTCTCTCCGGTTACCATGGTATCGGCGCAAGTGCACAACTGCTCATCCACGTGACGTCACGCACAACTCAGATGTGGAGCGGGCGCGCGGCCGCGGCGACGGCGAAGCACACGCCGAACCTGCTGCTCCTCTCCGGTTGCCATGGTAACGGCACATGCGCACAACTAGCCTCTCCGGACCACAGCGAAATGTTCAACAGGTAGCCAAGTGTAGCACTTGCTACAAAAAACTCTTTCTGCGCGCTACGTTGAAAACCATGTTCACCACCTGTCAGCCAAGTGAGTACAGAGTTCTTGGGATGTGTACAGTTCAGGAGGTACTTCATCACAACAAGAGGTGCCATCACGCATCTGATGGGTCACTAGGCGTTCCAAACGTGCTAAAACCTGCAACGCATCACCTTAAAGATAATGGCGACCTGAAGAATCACCTGGAGCTTCCCAGATTGCCCAAATTCCATTTCACTGCCTGCTACAATGCAAAGGAGCAGTCGGTAGCAATAAAGTGGTGTTTTTTTTTTCAGAACATTTTTTTAAAATTAGTTATTATGGATGACTCGCTTTGTGGAAACTTTTGCTTGGGAAACAAAGTGCCCACATTAAAGAAGCCCGACTGCAGTTAGTTTAAAACTGCCCTTCCTTTAGGAATCGAAACACATATGACATGCCTACAATTGCATTCTCTCCCAAGAGTAAGCTGGCATGGCATGGAATGTAAGCCTTGTAAAATACAGTAAAATATTTTTTTCATAGTTTCCCAAGTTTGGAGCATGTAATTAGAATGTGGCTTTCTGTTGATGTGTGCATGACTTCCATGCTCCCAAGATGGGTTTTACCACGTGTAGCTTATTAGTTACTTAATTATTCCACACAGACTGCCATTTATCCCTCAGTCCATAGTGTACTAACTTCACGCATTATTTATAAGGTATGTCTACTTTCTTGATTTCCTTGTTGTGACCTTGTGCAGTGCACACGTCAGCTCTCTCACTGCTACCAATTCCAATATGGCTTGGGACCCAGCAGAATTTGATGTCATTCCTTATGTTGTGAACCATGTTATATGATGTATTAATCACCACAAACCTCATTTATTCGTTTTTAAAGAATGCCAAAAAAAAAATGTATTAAGCAGGAAAACATGTGACATAAACTGCCCAATTTTGAAAAATTACTGTTGAACGAGATACAAAGGCATTTACAGATATATTCACTTCATAAAAATCTCGATTAGCATTCCTTGGCACAAGGACAGAACGGCTCCTTTTTCAGTGCTCACAGAAATCTGTCCACATTTGTGCTGTCCTTGGCAGGGAAGAAACTGCAATATGCATCCGGTTCGTTTACGGCAATGACAAAATTAGCGCTCTTCCTAGTTTACGGATGCTTCGCCCTCCTACATTAATGAACTGCGGAGAAGCCGTGGCTGTGGCTGGCTGTAGCAGCGTTTCTGAGCTCTGTTCCCCCAACCCGGCCGGCTCGTACGTAAGCGCATCGTTGTAGTTCTCAGATGCTTTGTCCCCTTGCCCCAAACATTCCGAAGAAGCTGCTGCATTTCTCCTCTTCATGTCGCATCCTTATGGGAACAGCCCACTCAAATGTAAACACAGTGCTTTTTTTTTTCCATGCTTCGCCCCTTTGCATCAGGGATCTGCAAAGAAGCCACCATGGAGGGGGACTGCCACTGCATGACACAGCATTCTGCGTGCCCCCAGGTTCGGCCCACTCATGTGTCTGCACATGTGCAGTTGGTTGCTAAATGCATTACATGACCAGAATTTGCCAAAATTTTGAATGAAGTAGCTGGAAAATTGCATTATCCGAGAACGTATTAACCAGAAGAGAAATAGTGAAATTCTATGGGACAGTTTTATTGCCCGCAATTCTGAGCGTATGAACCGGGAACATATCAATAAGGTTTTATTGTAGTGACATGACTGCATTTCTGGAGTGCAGTGCTGCAAGTATGCTGAAGGAATCTGTGTAGACAATACTGTTTTCGATACTCTCATTTATCTTCTCTACAAAGACCACCAAGGCAGCTTAACATGAGGAAGCTGAGGAAGCTAAGCTGCACTTCAACGTTAACTGCGGTTTTCAAGCTATCCATATAAAACTCGGTGTAGCTGTCATATTTTTCTCTTACTCTTGATATTTTCTTGAATGGCAAGTTCTGCTGAAGTTCCGTTTGAGGTTGTTTCTTATGGAACTGTGTAAAATTAATGAGAGATTTTCCAAATTGTTAAGTTGATTTCTCTGCAATGCACTTCGCCCAACTAATGGCACCAATGTCAGAAGTCGGACTGAGATGAAATGCTGATTACACATGCCAGTGCCCAAGGAGTGCCCTTGGTGTCCTTAGTGAAACCATGCGAACATCTGTTGTGTTGAAAAGCACACAAACTATGCCTATATTTTGTGCTTGGAAACTGCTTGCTTTGCAGTTGGTTGAGCACAGTGCACTGCGAAGAAACCAACTCAAGAATTAGAAAAATTTCTCAATCCAAGTTGCCAGCTAAAATAATCTGGGTGGGAGCCACATTAATCTATAAACCGGTCGCTTTAATCTGATTGCCAAGCATTTATTCCAAGTGCTAATGTATTTAACCTGAATAGGCCCGTTCGTTCGATTTGCCTGCACAACATGAACTAGTTCTCGCAGTGCTGCACTTCACCATTTGTTTCGGCAGCGCAACATGGCGCCCCCTTTGAACGACACAATTAGTTTCAGAAAGGTGCAGATGCCGTGCAGGTCTAGTTCAGGAAAAGTTTAGGAAAACTGCATCTCTTTAGTGGTCTATATCGAAATCGTGCAGCTGCAGCAGCCATGGAAGCAGACGATGGTTTGCACAAGTTGCGTTACGATAAAGGCCGAAGAGACTCAAGTTATTCCACTCATCGACAAGAACGGTGCCCCACTCAAACCTGACCCGTACAGAACGTCATTGCAGCCTCGTTAATTAGGGCTCACTAAGCGGCGATGGAGGGAGGGTGACTGTGCTCTTCACCGGCAAATTTAACCTCTCGACGGACCCGTCACTGGTGTCTTTCCTTTAGAAACAATAAAGTTATAACAATACTCAACACCAGGCAAGTTAACTAAAAAGCAGACATGTGCATGCATCATGGTGCACGTTGTTGCAAAAACCGCATAATGTGATGTAACTTGGTGCGCGCACACCTTAGTTGTTCAGTATGTTCAGTAAAAGAACACACGTGCATTTCACGTCAGTTGCAGTGAGCTTTCATCGAGGCTGGCTCATGGCAACCCTTCGCTGCGATGTGCTGTTTGAAAATTCTTGACGTGGTTCGGGATGTTGGTGGCTGTAGAGGTGGGCGGCACAAAGTTGGCTGCAATTTACTTTGATGCCAAGACTAGCAGACCACCAGACCTGCACTCGTTCATTTTGGAAGCAGCCAAAGCCAAGCAGCACTTTCCCAGAACTGGCACTGCACGCTCACAGCACCGCCACACAACTTGACAGAACTCATGCGGCAAGTGCAGGTGAATGGAACGAACCTAATTCGCCTCAAATAATACAAGTGCAAGCCATATAATCTGAGTGCCAACTGAATACAAATTTTTAATCCAGGCACCAGCCCAACTTAATCTACATGTGGAAAGCAAACACAGGAGGTAAGTGTAATGCACAAATCTCATGAATTAAGCAAGGCTCAGCTGATTATTATGACCACGCGTTACCTGTGCAACACTAATGCATGATAATTCACATTCGTCATACTGCTGACAAATGTGCACTTATAGAAAAATGCAGTCTTAGTACAGGACAGAAACAGAAGGTGCTCAAGTACGATGACTAATGCCAGATCGTTGTGCATGGTGGAAAATGCAGTACAACAGAATAGAGTTGCTGCATCCTCGCAGACACGAACACGAGATAGTATGGGTCTTTTGTAGGGTGGCACACAGTGTTCCCCGTTACGAAAAGCAACAATCCGTGCTCTAGCATACCAATAGGAGATCAAAAGCAGGGTTTGCCATTCAAGCATTGTGATGCACCAAGACAGGGCAAAAACACTAATGTGCCCAGGCATGAGAGATGTGCAAAAAATGGTAGACACGCTTAGAATCAACGTAAAAATGGCAGGGTACACTGCTGCAACTGATACAGAACATTAAAAATAGGTGGCACGTACAACTATGGCAAGGTTGTGGTTGCTGCACAGAAATACACACTCGGCCTGCACATAAGGCAAGCTGAGAAAGAGTTGTGCAGAAATGCAATTAGCACAAGCAGTGTGGATCACCGGTGTACACAGCTATTCTAAGACACTGTAAAGTGACCCAGAGTCCAGTCAACCATCAGTCACCGGAAGGATGTCAATTAAGTACTCACAAAGCATACACAGAACAGGTACATTAAAAAGGACCACTTGATCTCATCTTAAAATGATGCACCGCTTTAGAACAACAGCTGCACATTCTAATCTCAGTATGCATATCAGCATAACAGTCACCCAAAGCACAATGACAGTGACGTGGTTTGTTGAAAAGCGCTCTGTAATCAAGTTGAGCATGAAAGTGTGGAAAAAAAAATCAAAGAACTGCACCCTCATGAGAGCAAAAATGAAGCTAGAGGAACTGCATAGTTCATTATTTTAGTACCTGCCTCATCATCACGAGGCCCCATGACTGAATTTTCAGCTAGAGCCTTAGCTCCTTGTTTCATTGTGCAGACATGCAGAAAACAGAACAGGTAAAGAAACCAAATTTAATCAAGATATAATAAGCCATAATATTTTATGAACCAGTGTTGAGCGTTGTGCTCGATATACAGCTTACTGCCTCAGTAAACTGTATGGTGACTGCCATATGCGCAAATTTCATCTGCTGCCTTTCTCCGGCATTCATCATGGTCACCACTCCTCTCTAGGATGCGAACAGTCACCATAAGTCTTCTTTTCCACCTTATTACTCCTCGTCATCAGACTGGCTGATGATCCATGACCAAACTGTTGGACTGGCAATGTGCAACCCCTTCTGGCATACACAGTGCACCATGAGAGTTCTTGGCTACCCCATGCAGTCTCCCAGCAGCAGCTTTGCCTGCAACAGTCACCTGGACATTTCCTTAAGACTGTGATATCCCTGCTGTTGTGAATGCTGCACAACAGTTACGATAATTTAAGTAAAGCATGTACGCCTCCCACAAAATAATCTCTTTACCACCCCTTCTTTCCTCCTCCCCCTTTCTTCACACACTATTTCTGGGCTCCAGGTTTCGGTTGGCAAGCCCACCTTCCAGAAATGCAGGATAAAGTATTAGCGTCATTATTATCAAGACGACCCATCTATAAGTTTTGTAACGCACCATTGTTTAACATAACCAGAAGCTAGCACCTGTGAGGTTACGGTTGAGTAAATTGGCATCAGGGTTTGCTTACATTAATGCTGATGATGCACAAGTTTCGCAAAGATATGAAGTGTTGTAACAGAGACGGGGAATTCAGCAACTCCTTTGTTACTGTCCAGTACTGACTCATGCATATGTGAAAGGACACGGAGGAGGCACAAAGTTGTGTTGAAAGCACTCTGGTAATAACGTAATATTCTTCTGCAAAAATCAAACTGCAGAAATAACTTTTTCACCTGGAGCAACTCAGACGTGGCTATGGCACCTGCGATGTCTTTGACATCCGCAGTAAGAGCCCGGATCTTGTGGAAAGTCAGGAAAACCTCAAGATCGACATCTATAACGAAAGAAACACAGACGAAAAGTCAGCGAGCGGAAATCACGCAAGTTGCGCGGGAAAAGCCTCGGAATTGGCAGAAACTGATACCTTGGACATACCAAGTTATGTCACACGCTTAGTTTACATACCCTATAGTTCCACAAAGTTAGCTGTGGCAAATTCATGTTAAATTTGTATCTTCCGCACTCTGTTTACACCTCCCCCCTCCCTTTCATTTTCGCCACCCATAAACGATGTCTCTGAATACAAAAGAAAACACGAGCGAAAATAGAGCTCTCAGTTATGTTTGGATGCGTTCACTTACATCCTTTCTTGTTCTTCTGGACCAGCTCGTTCATGTAACGGTCCTTACGAAGGTTGGCGTCACTGAAATAAAACTCCATCTGCAAATTCAGAACAATGGAGAAAATTGTCTGATTTCGGCGTTATTTCGGAAACTTTATCGAAGAAAACTTTGAAAAGAGGCAAAACCTTTACATTTCACGAAGAGGTACCGCTCACAGCAACTCACCTGATCCCGTATACTTTTGAAAAGCTTTTTCTTGCGCCGGCGTACTTTCTTTTTCTCAGTCTTTGCGGTTACCCGCGGCTCTTGAGTTTCTTGAACTGGCGTCGACTCGCTTTCTTGTGCCACTTCCCCCATGTCTCAGAATACCAACGGTGAGAATTTGGTAATGAATACTTGTAAACCCTGCAGTGCAACTATGCGCGCAACTCGCAAGTACCGAAAGCACGAACTGCAGCGCGGGCGCGGGGCTCGGCGCATGTAAGTAGTACAACCACGCACGACACCATGCAAACAACGCGACAAATAGCGCCTGATTGCGGATTCTCTACGATGATGATGATGGTAGCGGATAAGATGACAGCATGCTGTGGCAACTGATATTTGTATTCAGTATGTATTAATGGTTGTACTGCTGTAGGATAGATATTTTTGCAGGATTTGTGATCATTAGCAAGCATAACAGCGATTATGATGGTATGCAGGGGTGCCTGGCCTGGATGTCGGCATATAGCTATGCTAGCAGCACCCTGCTACCCACTGCAGCCACTGCAACGTTACGTTATCTAGATGGAGTGGTGTGCCTGCAATGTGAATATAAACCTTCCTGGATTTGGTGAAACAAATTTCTTCCGTTCTGCAACTCGCGACAAATGCGCAGTCACTACGACATCAACAGTACCTAGCGCGGGAAGTTGAAAAAAAAAGCGGCTTTGTACAACACTTATGATTTATTCGCAGATTTTTATGTTCCGAAGCAACACTGATGGCTTTGATGGACGCTATGGTGGACCATTTCAAATTAGTTCCAAGTGAGTCCGGTTCCTTTACATGCACCGAAACCTCATTACGTAATTAAGCGTTTTCAAAATTTTCTCAGCCCGCCGGGCGCCCTACTGTTGCGTAGGTCGAAACAAGTTCAGCTCTCAAGGAGAAAGAAGTATTCAGGCAGAAACAATCTGGTTCTCGAAACTTCTGAAACGCGGCGAGCAAAGAGATGAGGACACCCCTTTCCCTAATAGACGTTGACGGGGCCGGGTAGCACGGGGG
The DNA here is from genome assembly GCF_052857255.1 of Amblyomma americanum. NCBI lineage: Eukaryota > Metazoa > Arthropoda > Arachnida > Ixodida > Ixodidae > Amblyomma > Amblyomma americanum. The sequence goes on from NC_135497.1 coordinate 359,577,811, forward strand.
GTTGCAGTTTTGTCCTGTGCACTACCCTGGTTCCTAGAAGACATCATCTGGAGCGGGCTGACAATTTACAGCGCCGTATCATGGGTAGGGCATCCTATCACGGGGGGCTGCCATCTTCGATAACGTGATTACGCCACCATTACATGCCTCCTGACTGCTCGGCTCCTTCCTCGTCGTGACGGCTGCTGCGTCCGATGGTTCGGTTCCGCGGCAGGCAATGCTTAGGCTTATATGGTGCGTTGTAAACGAGTGGGAAGAGGTTTGACCAAAACTTAAAAGGACATTTTAGAACACTAATTTGATCACTTGAGGCACGAACACGTGATCGGGCTTCATGTCGCGGAGAGCCGCTCACCTCTCAGCCTCTTTGAACCAACGAATGAATTGCTTGAATGCTTGTTATTGCTTCCGCTGAAGGCTTTGCTGAATGTTTTTATTGTTATGATCTAAAACAGCAAAGTTTAATGTTCCTGCGGCAGCGCAGATCGTTGTCGTATTGTTGTCGTTATAGACATCGCTCTAAAACGTTTACATGCGCATCGTACGTATTTGTTTACAACCTGTTAACCTTTGGAAACCAAAAATACTTTGTATTGGTTGGTTCAAACACAGAAAGGCTATAAAAATAAATATATACACAGTATTAACTATCATGGCCGCAGTACCATGCATCAAGCAGCCTTCGCGACTCACGAGCTGGCGTGCAATCAGCAAAGCTTATCTAGGGGGTGTCGTTCTAGCTTATTTTTAGCTAGAACGTTAGCTAGAACGACACCAGCCAAACCACGCTCAACGCAAAAGAGCACGTTGTTGTGAAAGAGCATAGACCATGATGTGAATGAGTGCAAACAGAAATGTCTTGTTTTCGCTGAGTCTCCCTCCCAGTCTCCTCCACATTTCTCTTGCGGGGCACCACTGCGGACGGTGGCACGCAACTACATGCGTGCGACGAGCATATGACCCATGTAAACGGAGATAGTGCGCGCGCCGGGGAAGTTTGCATGCCACGGCGACGCAAAGGAAGAAAAATTTTTTTCGCCTGCGCCAAGCCAGAGGAGGAACTGGGGGATCTCTTTCAGTGGAGCAGTCGATTACTTTGGAGTGGCGCATGCCCTCACTTACAATTTTTTTTTTTTCAAAACCCAAAGTCCCCAGAGTGTACTACCATCTACACGGCTTGCAAGCGAACCCCTTGGGCTGTATATTTTTGACAAAGATTGTACGTGAGTAACGTGACCTAGGTGGCCCACCTGCCACCTGGGTTGCTTCTCTGGAGATTTTTCGCTCACGGCCAACGACGCAGGCGACGGCGCCAGTTTTTCTGCGACACGGAACCCTTAACGATATATCGTGTTAAAAGGGCACTTCACAAGATGAGTTCTGTTGAGGGCGCCTTACAGACGACAGAAGTTTTGGCGGGCTGTTTCAGTGGGCAGTCGCCTGTCTCGACGCGAACAGGCGGCCATGCCATGTTTGCGGCCAACCCGCGGTGCACGCACCTGGAATGGCGCGCACTCTCTTAAAGGGGCATATGAAACGCTGTCCACTAAGGGTTAAAAAAAAGATGAATTTCTGATAGATATTGCATCGCCTATGATCCTCGGTCAAAAACCTTTTATCTAGCATATATAACCATGGAGAGATATCACCGATTAAAACGACCTCAACATTTTCCTTCTCGACTCATACACCAGACCGATCAAGGAAAAAAGATTGAGGAGACAATTAAGCTCCGCTTTTAAAGGGATGATGGTATGGTGTACCAACAAATCGTGCTTTGACATTGCAGCTACTAGCCACGAACTTATTATGCGTACTTAAAAAAGGAGGAGAGCTGTACACGCGCATTTGAGCTAGAAATTGTAATTCGAAGTTATCAGCTCTAAGCCCCCTCTGCCGCACGCCTCCGTTCGCGCCACTAGACCAGTATTCTAGTTCACCACATGCACGACGGCGCCGGGGCGCTCTGGCTGGCCGTGTTCGTGTGCTGCGCGCGCTTTCTCCCCCCGCGTGCTCCTCTCCTCGCGGCGGATGCGAGCACAGCCTGGCGACTGCACAGTGCGCCGTTCATGTCCATCACTGGGCGGTTTTTACGCGGTGATCGAAGTGGCACCGTGGTTGCATAAAGGTGGGGAAGCGTCTTGCTTGACTTCTATGGAATGACGCATTTGCTTACTGACGTGTGTGCTGTCAACAGAAATTGCCCAGGTGGCAGGAATCGTTCAATGCGAAGTACCGGTGCATCATCGCGCGCTGCAGTATTGATTAAAAATAGTACTACTTATCCATCATCGGCGGCAACAGGAGAGAGCGCTGGCGGGCACTTAATATATGTGCACTTACTCGGCCGACACCATGTGAAGTGGCAGCGCATACAACTGCGAAGGCGAAGATGGCAGACACGATTCCACATGTGAACTGACCTTGTGTCTCTGTCGTACACACGCATAGCAGTGTGGCTCTGCAAATTACAGACTGTAGACCTCGGGCAGCCGCGCAATATAGTGTTACGGGCCCCGTCGATGCGCACCAGAACGTAGTTGTGCCAGTGGTTTGTGAGTTTAACGCCCTAAGGATGTACGCAGATTGTGCACAAAGCCGTTTTTGAAGGGCTCCGGAATAAGAGATATTATTTTTAGGTATCCGTATGGTAAATACGCCATCTGCTGTAAATATGACCATATCGCAGAAGCGGCTAGGCAAGCGCGACACCGATAGGAACGGCAATGTGTTACTATATTGGTCGCATCAGCCGCACGCCCACGCTAACACTCTCAATTTAAAGCTCAACAGAATGGGATCCATTAATGCGCAGCGACATCGCGAAATACGCTTTCGTATTTCGCACAAATCTAAACGCGGCGTGATTCGGCCTGTGACACTGGGGTGAGCAGCCTAGCGCCAAAGCCACTGGAATACCGCGGAAAGGAAAAAGAAAAAGGTAGCAGAAACATGCCGCCAGCACGCACGGCGGAAGCAAGCAGATCGAGCCGAGCTAGCACAATTTGAAGACACGAAGAAAAAAAAAACGCGAAGCGCATTCGTGCCGCAGTTTCGTTCGAAGGTAGGCTAAATATCAGTTTTCACTTCGTACACCACGTGGTTATGCGCTCTGGGCACTAAACTAGGGCGTGACGAAAACAGCGCCCTTTTGGACTGTTTGCTTGACGCCGCGCACACTAGCTGCTCCCTCTCTAAAGGACGAAATCGCGCGCAAAATTTTCGCAGCAGTGTCAAAGCGCGAGGAAAACCCTCGAGCAGGCGCGATCTTCTCTCATAACGGCGTCCATGCACGAGCGGAGAGAGCATAGCCCGCGCGAAGCAAGCTCCTCTCACAACGACGCCGAAGCGCGAGCCAGAAAGAACGAGCGCGCGAACTTGACTAGTTTCCTTCACGTGCGGGCGAGGCAACGCACACAAGTCAGTGGCGAAGCTCGTCGTCCTGCCCGATCAACTAGGAGGAGTCGCTCGGAGATCTGGGCGCTGTTTACTGGCATCCGCAGCGCCCTCTGGCCCAGGTTGTGTCCCCTATTCCGTAGCCCTCCACTACGGCACCTCTCTCTTCCTTTCTTCTTTCACTCCCTCCTTTATCCCTTCCCTTACGGCGCGGTTCAGGTGTCCAACGACATATGATACAAATACTGCGCCATTTCCTTTTCCCCAAAACCAATTATTATTATTATTATTTTCATTATTATAATTTTTGAGACAAGCTTTTTGTTGCATGTTCAGTATGCATCTCGGAACAACTGGTCAAAATAAGACGTCATGACCCCTTTAACGGGTCCCTGAAAGGGATGTTTGAGATTGGTTATAATACGTTTGCATTATCTAGAGTGTAGGCCACCAGCGTTCATGCCGCGTACAAGACCTCAAAAGCGAGCCAATCATTTACAATATATTTTTGAAAATTCGCACTTCTACGCCTCGGGTCCCAGGCTTTCGCCCGAATTACGGCATAATGCGTCATGATGATGATGATGATGATAACAACTTTAATATTCCACCAGATAAGGAGGCCCCCTACCCCCCGACCCAGGCCTAGAGGACGGGGGCGGGGACCTCCGCGATCACAAGCAGGCAAAGAGGTCTTGACTCTTCGCGGCTTCTGTCGCCAGCCGGATGGCTTGTTGCTGTTGAGCAGAGACCTCGCTCCGCAGCAGGGATCCCAGGCTTCTCTACAATTTATGTTTGCTTTAGCCCCTGGGGAGCTAGCGCATTCCCAGATTATGTGGTCGAGGGTCCCTGCAGCGCTCGTTACGTCAGCAGCGGAGGGCTATCATTGGTTCGCCGTGCCAACTCTTTCTGGCATCACGCAGCAGCTACCATGGCCGTGGCCGGAAACTCCACCCCTCGGGGAACTCCCGCGGATCTATAATTAAACTGCTCCCGCGAGCATCGGCAGTCGGCGGAGGTAATGTAGCGGAAGGGCCGAGTGGGTGAGACCGCCGGAGGAGCGCCGACATTTCCGCGCGCACAAGTGACGGGAGGAGAGAGAAAGGCGAGAAAACGCGGAAATTTAAATTTTGCCTACAGATAACTACCCGCCGCGGTGGATCAGTGGATAGGGCGCTCGACTACTGATCCGGAGTTCCCGGGTTCGAACCCGACCGCGGCTGCGTTTTTATGGAGGAAAAACGCTAAGTGCTGTGCGATGTCAGTGCACGTTAAAGATCCCCAGGTGGTCGAAATTATTCCGGAGCCCTCCACTACGGCACCTCTTCTTCCTTTCTTCTTTCACTCCCTCCTTTATCCCTTCCCTTACGGCGCGGTTCAGGTGTCCAACGATATATGAGACAGATACTGCGCCATTTCCTTTCCCCCCAAAACCAATTATTATTATTATTACAGATAACTCAACTTCCGCAAAACGCATTAAAAAAAATCTTGCTGGAGGATATTTGTGAAGCGGCGTAAGCGGTAAAGCTTTATTGGATGCAATGGGGCGGGTTTTAGAGGAGAGTGGAGTGTTTCACCTCTCCCTTGTCTGGGTGGCAGTCCTCATTCCGGGACACCATTGGCGGTAGCCGCTGCCCGCGCTCTTTGAACCAGAGCCCTCTGGGACTCCAGGTCCAAGCAGCCGGACAAGGTCTGCTCCCAGCCTTCTCTCCTTGGTTCATTTACTCTCTTTAGTTGCGAATTTTCCTGACAGGCCCTTATCATATGATATGCTTCTGCCCACATCTCACAAACTTTGTGCTATTGGGGATATACAACTCGATTCCTTCATTAGTAATAATGTCCATCGTCCTTCGTTTCGTTAGGAAGATAAATTTATGCAAGTTCTATGCTAGGCCAGTGTTGTCGGATTTCAGTAGCCGGAGGACAAACACCGTCGTCTTACAAACCTCACAGGACCAGCAGTACTGAAGGAGACCTCAATCCTGCACGTTGTGTACAATGTCTTAAAACTGTGTTTATGTTTGTGTGTACTCTGTGCTACATCAAAAACCTGTCATCATCGTTTCACAACGTCTCCTATTGTTTCATGATCTGGAATAAATTGTCTTTACTCTCTGACCAATATCCATTTGCTGATAAAGTGCTACGCTCTTAGGTGGTAAATGCTATATATATATATATATATATATATATATATATATATATATATATATATATATATATATATATATATATATATATATATATATATATATATATATATATATATATATTAAGGAAGCCAACAGTCACGGAAACCAAAGGGCATAGGGGAATGTTTTTAATCTTTTTTTTATTTGTAGTGCCAATCAATCGGTTTAAAGAATTGATTGGCACTACAAATAAAAAAGATTAAAAACATTCCCCTATGCCCCTTGGTTTCCGTGACTGTTGGCTTCCTTAATATGTTTGTCAAACGAGCCCCTCATTTCCTTTATATATATATATATATATATATATATATATATATATATATATATATATATATATATATATATATATATATATATATATATATATATATATATAGACTAAGCGATACCGCAAGAACATTTCAATGATGTAATTTCCTAGCAATGCAGTCGCTGGAAGGAGTGGCATGACCGTATTGTTCTCGATGTATGACACTCCGTTTACCCCGTGCGCGCACTCCCTCTACGCTGTCCCTATTACCAAACACGCGCTGCCAATATATCAGCGACTTAATCTATAAAACTGCAGAGGTAAGCTGCCCGCGTGCTCATCCTCTTTACCTGGCGACGAGAGCGGAAACGCCACATCTTAGGGTTGAAAACCCAATGACCCGATAAATGTCTCGTATTTCTAAGAATAATGGAGGTGATTTCGGCTGAACTCACCTTTCCTCGCTATGTCTTTCCAAATGGTTCCGCATGGGAAAGATAAGTAATTTTGTATATATGAGTTTAACGTTCCGAAGCGACACATGCATGTCTCGGCTTGGGAACTTAGTGTCGTTTCAGTGCTTTCAGCTCAACAATGTAGAATTTCACTTCGCTTTCGTATGTCTCTCCTTTCGCCGTGCCTTCCACTCTCCTACACCCTCGAGGCTGTGAGCCTAACATCATATTCGCGCATTACGCGATAGCGTATACAGCTCGTTCGGTCTAAAAGCCGTCGGCGTAGTAGCAGTCGGCACAGCGTGTCGGAAACAATCGGGGGCTACGTAAAAAAATCGTAGCATGGTAATTTGTGGTCCTAGTGATTGAGGATTGATTGGTGCGGGATTGGCAATGACGAGTTAATGAAATCATTGTAATTTAATGATTAATTAAGGAAATAAGAAAATGGCAAAATTGGAAAAAAGGTGGTTCAAAGGTATCAATATGGTCAGAATGAAAAGCCAATGCTTGATGATGCTAATTAAGAAAATTTAGTGTGTGCAATTCATCGATTAATTAACTGAAACAATTTTAAGGAATGAAAAATGCGTCCAAAGGTGTCAAACTGCTCAGGATGGAAAGCCTAACATACTACGCTATCGCGTCATACCCTTAACGTGGAGCTTAAGTAATGTTTAACGTGACAGCGTTAAGAAGCTCGTGTCGCACACAAGCCGGTGTCGTCGGCGTCTTTGACCGTGAGCGAAAAATGGCGCATCTCGGTGGACACCTGGACCGCCCCGTAAGGGAATAAATTTTCCTTCCCTTACGGCGCGGTACGGGTGTCCAACGAGGATTGTGAGACGGGCGTCATTTCCTTTCCTTAAAACCAATTTTAATTTCAATTTCTTTTTTTTACGGCCCGGTTCGGTTGTCTACCAAGATATGTTTCCTTTCCTTAAATTGTGCGGGCAAGGTCTGGCACCGAAAGACGATGGCGTTTCCGTGGATTCCTTGGCAATGCTGCAACACGCTGTCGCATCCTCCTCTTATAAGCGAAGCTTAAGCGTCCTACAATTTTTTTACTCAGCAAAGCGTCCAGTTCTTCTTCCAGACATGAAAATCTTATTTCAGATTAAATTTAGAAGCGCCTTCATTATTGGAATTGGCGTAATCCTTGTGATTCAGAATGGCGCCTCCCGATCGATCAGTGTCGCCCATCCTACCAAAGGGATGCTCTATCGAGGCAGCATGAGAGATAAAAAAATGCGGTTTTAGAGGAAAGTAAATGGCGCAGTAACTCTCTCACTTCTCAATCCACACCTCAACCGCGCCGTGAGGGAAAGGATAATAATAATAATAATTGGTTTTGGAGTGAAAGGAAATGGCGCAGTATCTGTCTCATATATCGTTGGACACCTGAACCGCGCCGTAAGGGAAGGGTAAAGGAGGGAGTGAAAGAAGAAATGAAGAGAGAGGTGCCGTAGTGGAGGGCTCCGGAATAATTTCGACCACCTGGGGATCTTTAACGTGCACTGACATCGCACAGCACACGGGCGCCTTAGCGTTTTTCCTCCATAAAAACGCAGCCGCCGGGGTCGGGTTCGAACCCGGGAACTCCGGATCAGTAGTCGAGCGCCCTAACCACTGAGCCACCGCGGCGGCTAATGTAAGGTAAATGGAATATATTTTCATTGTAATAGATATCATGCTTTAAAAAAAGCTGTGGTGATGGCATATTGGTCTGAAGCAGTGGCCAGCGGAAATGATATTTTAGCACTGCCACGGATTCGGATCCTGCTCCCCCAGCTATGAAGTTTTTTATTTGTTTAGTGCCTTTTCCCAGTGTGATGCCGGCTTTCCGCTGCAGAGAGGCTTCATGTTTTGCTGTCGCGTAAAGTAAAACTTTATTCAGGCCACTTCAGAATCAAATGGTTCGTTAAATGCAGCAATTGGGCTGAATAATGGTAATAATCAACTCCACGAGTCTTGAATGAACAAATCCTGTGGTTGCTATTTTAGTGCCCTAGCGCTCCCACTCTGCCGAAAAGCGGTTGTCTGTCTGTCCGAAGCCTGCATATTGCCGCGAAGCTTGCTTTTTGTCTGGAACCTGCTGCTCTCGCTCGCGGGGCGAACTTTTGGCTCAGTCACCCCCCGGCGCTGCTTCGCTTGGGGGATCTTCTTATCGCGGCAGGCACGCCGCATTATCAATTTTCTGGGACGCGAGACGCGACCAGAGTTATCTCTGGAACTTTCCTTGCCGCCTTTAAAATCGAGCACGGCTAAGAGCGGCGGGCATTCTGTTAGTCGACGACCGCCGAGCACGTTCGCTGCTATCGCCGCCGCTGAGTTTTCAGAGCTGTTCTTAGTGGGCGTAAGCCAGCCTATTAAAGTATTCTTTTACGAGCTGCTCTGTGCCTTCCTCAAGACCGGACCCCAGTCGGTGCTACGTGACCCCGGCGGAGTTCCCGTCACCACCTCGTGACATCTGGTAGAGGTGCGGGGTACATGCACCCAACCCAACCTGGAAGATCCACCGTAGAGAACGAGAGCCAAGAAGAACCCGAGGTATGACACAGCCGCCGTCTTCAAGGCCTGCAAGCTCAGCACGGATTACTACCGGATCCTACTCGACAACAACAAGCTCCAGCGCCCACCATGACCGAGCCAGCGGCGTCCACCCCTGTCATGCTCCACCAGCCACGGGTGCCTCCAACCTTCCACGGCTACCCTGGCGACGACCCGGAAGATTGGATAAACTTTGAGCGCGTGGCTACATTTAACAGGTGGGAAGATGACATGAAGCTCCGCTATGTTTTCTTTTCCCTTGACGGTCCTGCAAGAACGTGGTACGAAAACCACGAGACTACCTTGAAGACCTGGAAATTATTCAAGTCTGAAGTCGTGAAGGCGTTTACCAACATTCTCCGGAAGGAAAAGGCGCAGATGCTGCTGGACTCACGGATGCAGCACCCAAATGAAACTGTCAGCATGTACGTCGAAGAAATGCAGCGTCTTTTCCGCCGAGCTGACCCGAATATGACGGAGGAGAAGAGACCCGGATATCTAATGCGGGGCGTAAAGGAGTCTCTTTTCGCTGGCCTCGTACGAAATCCGCCCAAGACTGTCGCCGAATTCGCCGAAGAAGCGTCAACGATTGAGAAGACCCTGGACGCCCGCACAAGGCAGTACAACCGACCACCGCAGGTCTGCTCCAGCTTTCCGGGCACGACGACTACAACCAGCGACTTGCGGGAGATCATCCCTGAAATCACCCGCGAAGAACTACGCCGGCTGCTGCCATCATCTTCACAACCTCAAGTAGCGAGCCTGACGGAAGTCGTCCGTGAAGAAGTGCGGCATGCGCTTGGCTCCCCTTCTGCGACGACTGAACCTCAAGCTCCAGCCATGAGTTACGTCGCTGCAGTACGCAAGCCCGCGCCTCGACGTGCCACCCCAAGCCCTATTCGACGTGAGCCAGCAGTGCTGGACCGCCGCCCTCCGGGCCCCGCCCACCCGACCTACGAACAACGTTCGGGCCCAAGGAAATGCGACACCTGGAGAACCCGTGACAACCGTCCGCTGTGCTTCCACTGCGGTGAAGCCGGTCACGTCCTGCGTCACTGCCCGTTCCGACGCATCGGTCTTCGCGGATTCGCCGTTGACGCACCACGACCACGCTTCGGCCAACATCCACAAGAAATCGACGACTACCTGCGCCGCGACGAATACGTGTCGAGCCGATTTTCCCGCTCACTCTCGCCGCGAGCCTCGCGCTTCACGTCGCCCTGCCACAGCTACGCAGCGGCTGTGCGAGGAAGGTCCCCCAGCCCCCGTAGGGGAAACTGAAAACAGCAACCTTAGGAGGTGAGGTTGCTTCCCGGCAAAAAAACGAAGACCCTCCAACGACGAGAACTCACGGCGACGCCGCACCGACGACGACACGACGCAACTTAGAGACCCCCAGGCCACCGACATCGACAAGCCCCTGCAGCCGCAGTCGCAATCACCGACCAAGCCGTGACCCGACGCCGAAAGTTACGTGCAACGCAAGAGCAAGGACTTCCGATCTAGAGGTGACTGTCGACGGCCGAAACGTTACTGCTCTAATCGACACGGGAGCTGACTATTCCGTACTGAGTGGTTCCTTCGCCGACCGGATCAAGACAGTGACGACGACTTGGGATGGCCCGCAGATACGCACAGCAGGCGGACACCTCATCACGCCATCAGGAAGGTGCACTGCGAGACTGACTGTCAACGGACACACATATCCGACAGTATTCGTCGTACTTCAGAAATGTTCCCGTGACGTCATTCTGGGGATGGACTTCTTGACACAGCACCGCGCAGTCATAGACCTCAAGTCCAAGTCCATCACGCTTTCGACGGACGAAGCTTTGCCTCCGAAAACGACCCCAGAGCAGTCAAAGGCCCTCAGTGTTCTCGATGAAGAACTAACCATCCCACCCCGGTCCAGCGTCATCGTCCCCGTCTGCGCAAGAAATTTCGAAGACGCAGAAGGCATCATCGAGGGAAACACGCAGTTGCTCTTAGACAGACGACTTGGCGTCGCAAGAGGCATCGCTCATTTGCGGCATGGAAAAGCCGAAGTACTGGTCACGAACTTCAGCGAAGAATACCGACACCTCAACAGAGGCACTACAATTGCGTTCTGGGACGAAGCAACTGATTTACTGGACGCCTTCATCATCTCCGACGAACCTGCAAATGACAGCCTAAAGCAAGACCATGCTCCCACGTTCGCCATCAACCCAGCATTACCCCGGGACCGACAAGAGAAAATCACCCTTCTTCTTCAAAGTTACAGCGAATGTTTCGCCTCGTCATCAAAGGTGCGACAAACGACGATAGCCAAACATCGAATTATAACCGACGAACACACCAGACCTCTCCGCCAAAGCCCTTACCGTGTGTCGCCGCGAGAACGACAGGCCATCCGGGACCAAGTAGAGGAAATGCTTCGCGACGACGTCATCCAACCTTCGAAGAGCCCATGGGCGGCACCGGTCGTTCTAGTGAGAAAGAAAGACGGTGCTCTTCGATTCTGCGTCGATTATCGGCGACTGAACAAGATTACGAAAAAAGACGTCTACCCCCTCCCGAGGATCGACGACACTCTGGACAGGCTCTGCCACGCCAAGTATTTCTCGTCGATGGATCTCAAGAGTGGATATTGGCAGATTGAAGTCGACGAAAGAGACCGGGAAAAGACTGCCTTCATCACACCGGACGGACTGTACGAGTTCAAAGTCATGCCATTTGGGCTGTGCTCCGCACCCGCAACTTTCCAAAGGGTAATGGACACAGTGTTGGCAGGCCTCAAATGGCAAACCTGTGTCGTCTATCTAGACGACGTTGTAGTCTTCGCAGCGAGCTTCGAGGTACACCTCCGGAGGCTGAAGGCAGTACTCGACGCAATCAAGTTATCCGGACTTACCCTGAAGCCTGAAAAGTGCCGGTTTGCCTACCACGAACTATTGTTTCTCGGCCACATCATCAGCAAGGACGGCGTGCGCCCCGACCCGCAGAAGACAGCCGCCATTGCCAATTTCCCGCAGCCTCATGACAAGAAGGCAGTCCGCAGATTTCTGGGATTGTGTGCTTATTACAGACGCTTTGTGAGGAATTTTTCGCGCGTCGCGGAACCTCTGACCAAGCTCTCCAAGGCAGACGTACCATTCACATGGAATTCGGCACAAGCGGAAGCCTTCAACGAACTTCAGCGTCTCCTGCAGTCTCCACCGGTGCTAGGGCACTTTGACGAAAACGCCGAGACAGAAATCCATACCGACGCAAGCAGCTTTGGTCTAGGCGCCGTGCTCGTCCAGAAAACGAAGGAGTCGAAAAAGTAATGGCATATGCAAGTCGTTCATTGTCGAAAGCAGAAGCGAACTATTCGACCACTGAAAAGGAGTGCCTTGCGATCGTCTGGGCTACATCGAAGTTCCGTCCCTACTTGTATGCACGCCCGTTCAAGGTTGTGAGCGACCACCATGCATTGTGCTGGCTGGCTAACTTGAAGGACCCCTCTGGCCGTCTCGCTCGATGGAGCTTGCGCCTCCAAGAATTCGACGTCACGGTGGTCTACAAGTCTGGGCGAAAGCACACCGACGCTGACTGCCTGTCACGAGCCCCTGTCGACACGCCGCCAAAAGACGATGACGACGACGCTTTCCTTGGACTGCTAAGTTCCAGCGACTTCGCACGACAGCAGCAATCTGATCCTGACCTACAGCACCTGTACGAGTATCTTGAGGGGAAGTCTCCTTCACCTCCTGCCCTTTTCAGGCGAGGACTATCGTCCTACTGTCTGCAACAGGGAATCGTCGTGAAGAAGAATTTCTCACCGAACAAGGCCGCCTACCTTCTCGTCGTCCCGAAGAGCCTTCGGGAGGAAATTCTGCAGGCTTCGCATGACGAACCAATGGCTGGCCACCTCGGGTTTACTCGCACCCTCCGCCGAATACAAGTGAGATATTACTGGCCTCGTCTATCCTCCGACGTCGCGCACTACGTTAAGAGTTGTCGTGAATGCCAACGCCGGAAAACGCCACCGAAAAGACCAGCAGGGTTCCTGCAGCCGATTCGACCGCCATCAAGACCTTTCCAGGAGGTCGGTATGGACCTACTTGGCCCCTTCCCAACATCAACGACGGGCAACAAGTGGATTATTGTGGCGACCGATTATCTCACCAGGTACGCCGAAGCAAAGGCCCTCCCGAACGGCACAGCAGCAGAAGTCGCCAAATTCTTCGTCGAATCCATTCTTTTACGACACGGTGCCCCCGAAATACTGATAACAGACAGGGGGACAGCGTTCACGGCGGAGCTAACCCAGGCCATTCTGCAGCACAGCCATACAAGTCACCGGAGAACAACTGCGTACCATCCGCAGACAAACGGGCTTACAGAACGCCTCAACAAGACCATCGCCGATATGCTTTCTATGTACGTAGACGCCGAACACAAGACATGGGACGTAATTCTTCCCTATGTGGTGTTCGCCTACAACACCGCTGTGCAAGAGACCACCCAAATGACACCATTTAATCTCGTCCACGGGAGGGAGGCCACGACCACACTCGACGCCATGCTGCCCGACGTTACCGACGAAAGTAACCTCGACGTCGCCGCCTACCTGCAGCGCGCAGAACAAGCTCGACGACTTGCCCGTGAGAGAATACAAGACCAGCAGCGCACCGACGCCCGACGCTACAATCTTCGAAGACGCGCAGTGCAATACAAGCCAGGCGATAGAGTTTGGGTTTGGACGCCGATTCGCCGCCGCGGACTGAGTGAAAACTTCTGCGCCGCTATTTCGGCCCGTACAGGATTCTTCGCAGACTGGGTAATCTGGACTATGAACTCGTCCCTGACGGAGTTACAGCATCCCAGAGACGCCGCACACGCTCAGAAGTTGTCCACGTCGCCCGTCTGAAGCCTTACTATTCGCGCTAATGACTCTTTGTGCTTACATTATGAGTATTTATTTTGTATGCTCTGTATCTTTATGTCCGTTATCCCTGTTTTTAAGCATCGGGTCGATGCTTCTTTAAGGGGGGAGTAATGCCGCGAAGCTTGCTTTTTTGTCTGGAACCTGCTGCTCTCGCTCGCGGGGCGAACTTTTGGCTCAGTCACCCCCCGGTCGCTGCTTCGCTTGGGGGATCTTCTTATCGCGGCAGGCACGCCGCATTATCAATTTTCTGGGACGCGAGACGCGACCAGAGTTATCTCTGGAACTTTCCTTGCCGCCTTTAAAATCGAGCACGGCTAAGAGCGGCGGGCATTCTGTTAGTCGACGACCGCCGAGCGCGTTCGCTGCTATCGCCGCCGCTGAGTTTTCAGAGCTGTTCTTAGTGGGCGTAAGCCAGTCTATTATTCTTTTACGAGCTGCTCTGTGCCTTCCTCAAGACCGGACACCAGTCGGTGCTACGTGACCCCGGCGGAGTTCCCGTCACCACCTCGTGACAATATTGTACGTGGGCCACCTTGGCCACGTGACGTTGTGAGGTCATTACAAGCTGCCCCCGGATTGTGAGCAAACTGCCCACCGTGGCAGTTCAATTAGTGATTAGTCGCGAGAAGTTACTCTGGAACGATGTGGGTATCACAAGCCCCACCGATGGCAGCAACTGCTATCGCAGGGCAGTGGCGCGTAGCTTAACTGTTGCACGTCTGCGCCGGGAGCAGTATTAGGACTCGCAGGGTTCTGTGAATGTAAGGACTGACCAATTCTACCGCAGTGCAAGTCTAAAATGATGCAATATCACGCAAACTTACATCATATGACATATGAACCTAAGTAATCCAGTTCAGGTCTAGCAAAAGCATAGAAAGTGAGGATAAACCGTGCAAACCCGGGGCTAATGGTGCTAGAGCACGATAATTCGTGGTTAATCCCAAGATAAAACGCCCGCGATTTTTTTGCTTCCACGTCTTCGCTATTAGGAATGGCCGCCAGCTGGTATTAAGGCGGAACCGCATGGCGCGTTTTCCGCGAGCGAAAAACGCGACGCGCGGTGGACGCCCGCGTTGCCGTCCACGCGCGAGCGCCCGCACGAAAAAAGGGGAGCGGCGCCTTCGCGGCGCGTTTTCCGGGTTGCCAGACAACGTAACTCCCAACGACATGAATTGTTCCTGCTACCGCATATGTAATATGCCCTTAAACTTACACAACACTGCAATAGAAATAATCTAAGTGTAATTACACAACGACATTTTTTTTCCGAAGTATATTTATCAAGCTTAATTTCAAGCAGGAAGAGTGTGTGCGAAACTGCGACTATGTACTTTCTGCATGCCAAGAGGCCGCTGCTTGTTTACAACTCGACATAGAAAATGGAGTGTCGGGCGCTTACTACAGAGCAGAAGAGGCGGTCGCGTATATCCCACAGGACGCGACGCCTCTCCACTTCCGTGATAAGGGCCTCGTTGAAGACTGCTTTCTCCATTTTCGATGAACACGATGCGCGCACGAAACAGTAGCACGTGTTTTTCACGTGCGCGCCGGTTCTGCAGAGCGAAAAAAAAATGCGCCGAAGAGGTTCCGTCGAGATGCGCAGAGAGTAGGGCCATCTAGTGGCAAAACCAAAAACCAAAAATGCCACGTGACCAAATACCACGTGACTTACTTGAAATGTGATTGGCGGACGCGCCCCGGACGCGCCGCGCGAGGCGTTTTTTTCTCCTCCGAGTAGGAGCACGCGGCGGCGCGATTTCGTGACGGATCATACTGGGCACGCGTCAAAATGACGCGCGCGTCCCACCATCCGCGCGTCAAGGCGGAACCGCATGGCGCGTTTTCCGCGAGCGAAAAACGCGACGCGCGGTGGGCGCCCGCGTTGCCGTCAACGCGCGAGCACCCGCACGTAAAAAGGGGAGCGGCGCCTTCGCGGCGCGTTTTCCGGGTTGCCAGACAACGTAACTCCCAACGACATGAATTGTCCCTGCTACCGCATATGTAATATGCCCTTAAACTTACACAACACTGCAACAGAAATAATCTAAGTGTAATTACCCAATGACATTTTTTTTCCGAAGTATATTTATCAAGCTTAATTTCAAGCAGGAAGAGTGTGTGCGAAACTGCGACTATGTACTTTCTGCATGCCAAGAGGCCGCTGCTTGTTTACAACTCGACATAGAAAATGGAGTGTCGGGCGCTTACTACAGAGCAGAAGAGGCGGTCGCGTATATCCCACAGGACGCGACGCCTCTCCACTTCCGTGATAAGGGCCTCGTTGAAGACTGCTTTCTCCATTTTCGATGAACACGATGCGCGCACGAAACAGTAGCACGTGTTTTTCACGTGCGCGCCGGTTCTGCAGAGCGAAAAAAAAAATGCGCCGAAGAGGTTCCGTCGAGATGCGCAGAGAGTAGGGCCATCTAGTGGCAAAACCAAAAACCAAAAATGCCACGTGACCAAATACCACGTGACTTACTTGAAATCTGATTGGCGGACGCGCCCCGGACGCGCCGCGCGAGGCGTTTTTTTCTACTCCGAGCAGCAGCACGCGGCGGCGCGATTTCGTGACGGATCATACTGGGCACGCGTCAAAATGACGCGCGCGTCCCACCATCCGCGCGTCAATCGCGCCTGAAATCGCGCCATGCGGTTCCGCCTTCAATCGCGCCTGAAATCGCGCCATGCGGTTCCGCCTTTAGGATTGGCGCCAGCATGTCTCGAGGATTGCCACTAAGACAGAATCTCTTGCCAAATGTCTGCGGGGTGCATTTAAGGCGGAACCGCATGGCGCGATTCAGGCGCGATTGACGCGCGGATACTGGAACGCGCGCGTCGTTTTGACGCGTGCCGAGCACGAAATCGCGCCGCCGCGTGCTGCTGCTCGGAGTAGAAAAAAACGCCTCCCGCGGCGCGTCCGGGGCGCGTCCTCCAATCAGATTTCAAGTAAATCACGTGGTATTTGGTCACGTGGCATTCTTGGTTTTTGGTTTTGCCACTAGATGGCCCTACTCTCTGCGCATCTCGACGGAACCTCTTCGGCGCATTTTTTTTTCGCTCTGCAGAACCGGCGCGCACGTGAAAAACACGTGCTACTGTTT
Source organism: Amblyomma americanum (assembly GCF_052857255.1). Classification (NCBI taxonomy): domain Eukaryota; kingdom Metazoa; phylum Arthropoda; class Arachnida; order Ixodida; family Ixodidae; genus Amblyomma; species Amblyomma americanum. Next base: position 359,594,679 of record NC_135497.1, read on the forward strand.
CGTGCGCGCATCGTGTTCATCGAAAATGGAGAAAGCAGTCTTCAACGAGGCCCTTATCACGGAATTGGAGAGGCGTCGCGTCCTGTGGGATATACGCGACCGCCTCTTCTGCTCTGTAGTAAGCGCCCGACTCTCCATTTTCTATGTCGAGTTGTAAACAAGCAGCGGCCTCTTGGCATGCAGAAAGTACATAGTCGCAGTTTCGCACACACTCTTCCTGCTTGAAATTAAGCTTGATAAATATACTTCGGGAAAAAAATGTCGTTGTGTAATTACACTAAGATTATTTCTATTGCAGTGTTGTGTAAGTTTAAGGGCATATTAAATATGCGGTAGCAGGGACAATTCATGTCGTTGGGAGTTACGTTGTCTGGCAACCCGGAAAACGCGCCGCGAAGGCGCCGCTCCCTTTTTTCGTGCGGGTGCTCGCGCGTTGACAGCAACGCGGGCGTCCACCGCGCGTCGCGTTTTTCGCTCGCGGAAAATGCGCCATGCGGTTCCGCTTTTACCGCGCTCGCCCGGTCGTTGCTGCGTGGGACAAGCGGGGAGCAGGGTTCTGCGAAAATCCCTTTAAGGAGTCGCTGCCACGGGCCGCGAAGTGGTTCCGGCTGTCTCCCGATTTTCCCCGACGTCTCCACCGACCCGACTACCCCTGGCCTCACGGGCACAGCACCAGCGTGGGAACGGATCACCACAGTGGCTTGTCTGCAGGCTTCGCCGGCCATCGCTAATGGCAGAACCACTGGGGATTATCTCCCGACGGGGCTGCGCCTCGGTTTCTTCGAAGTTCACCGACCGGCGGAGAGCGGTCCGACCACCTGACGTCTCCTGCCAGCCCGACGGGGTCCTGGCCGCATACCCCTTTCCCTCAAGCTCAACTTATGCCAGGGGCGTGTCCATGTGTGCGGAGGTGTCTGTGTGTGATAGTGAAAGTTTTGTCCACACCCACTACGGCAATGGCGTCCCCTATCTGGGGAATTTAGGGAAGACGCAGGGTATAAAACTGGACTGCAGATGCAGTTGCTGCAGCTCACTTGAGAAGTCAAAAGCTTGTAAATATGTAAAATAAACCAAGTCTTCCTCCACTAACGAATCCTTCACTCAGCGGCACTCCTGTCCTGGACGGAGCGGGCGTCATCTTGACCGAGGTTGTGTCGAGAAGAGACCCCGATCCCCACCTTCAACAACTGGTTGGCAGCGCTTGGGATGGACCAGGTGACATTGTTCTGCATATACGGGTGAGCGCTTTGTCTTTGTTCTATGATTCACCAGGCTTTAAACTCTGGGTAAAAAGTTTGAACTGCTGGTAATCGGGTGTCTGTAGCACAGTGTAGTTTGCACAGAACCATAGAACATTAGCGAGTGGGCAAAGCCACCATTTGGGGCAACGATCATGGACTTCAGGAAGGTTGATAGGGAAGAGCTGTTGCTGATGTGTGATGAGTTGGAGGTGGAAGTGGAGGAAGGAATGGGGAAAGGGGCAATCGTAAAAGCAATCAATAATAGCGATGCGGACGAAGAAGCGATGCAAATTGCGTGGGAAATGGCAAAGGAAGAGCTAGAATGGCGAAGAAAGAAAGCAGAGGATGAAAAAAAGAAAGCAGAGGATGAAAAAAAGAAAGCAGAGGATGGAAAAAAGAAAAGCAAGCCGCAGATCAGATACAACTGAAAATGACGGAGCTCCAACTCGAAAGCCAGCGTCTGGCAGCCCAAAACGGGGGAGCAAGCATTAGTGACAGATTAAACAGGGTAGAGTCTCACCGTACAGACAATTGGATGTATCCCTACAAAATGGGCGAAGACATCGGTCTGTATCTAATGAACTATGAAAGAGCGTGTCAAAAGAGCAAAATCGCAGAAAATTTGTGGTCACAACGCCTGCTAGGTCTTTTACCGTGCGAGGCGGCTAATGTGATCGCCAGGCTCAGCGAACAGGATGCGAAAAATTATGAAAAGGTGAAATATGCTCTACTGAAGAAATACCGCCTTTCAGAGGAGGCATTTCGGCAGCGTTTTAGGGAGGCAACAAAAAAAGCAACGAGGATTATGCGGAGTTTGCGTACACATTGAAAAGCAACCTTGTAGAGTGGCTTAAGGGGGCAGATATGTACGAAAGCAGGGACAAGATAGTTGAGTGCGTCTGTCTGGAGCAGTTTTTCCGCAGCATTCCACCGTCCGTAAAACTATGGGTGCAGGACAAAGAAAAGGTAGAGACAGTAGAGCGAGCAGCTCAACTCGCAGACGAATTCTCGACGCGTTGGAAGGCCAGTCAGAAAGAGGAACTACCTCAAGAAAGTATTTTTCTTCTAGACGGCCGGCTCTAAGTGGAAACGTGGGGCAGTGTGTAACACAAAAAAAAAAGCGACCGAAAAGGCTCCAGAGAAGGGCGGCAGTCAAACGAAGGACGAAGGGGTAGAAAAGGCGGGGAAAAAGGAGTTCGAGGCCAGGCAACCGTTGCGGTGTTATAACTGCCAAGAAACAGGGCACATCGCTGCAAGATGTAGAAACCAGCGATTGGTGTTCTCGTACGTAAACGGTAGTGATGAAAACCTAGAACTGCTTCGCCCCTACCTTCATGAGTTAGAGGTAAATGGCAAGCTTTGTAAGGTGCTCAGGGACAGTGCGGCTACGATGGATGTAGTGCACCCATCTTATGTTACGTCTGAGGATTTCACGGGAGGAGTAACGTGGATTAAACAGGCGTTGGAGGAGCACAGTGTTTGCTTACCTATGGCAAGGGTTGAAATTTCAGGTCCGTTTGGAAAACTGGTGACGGAGGCAGCCGTCTCGAAAACAGTTCCGCTGGAATATCCTTATCTGTTCTCAAACCGGTCTGTCCGGCTGTTGCGTGAGCGAGGGCAGGTCTTTGGAGAAGGAAAAGTGCAGGCATTAACGCGCTCTAAAACCCGCCAGCTCGCCGCTCAGTTAACACAGGACCTGGTACAGGGAGAAGCAGAAATCGGAGCAGAACCTGAAATCATGGAGCCAAACCTAGTGGCTGAACAAGGGGTCGAGGTTGTCGCTAGATCAGGCGACATCGACGCAGCTGCGGCGCCAAGCTAACCGCAGGAAATAGAGCCCGTCGGAGCGTCAATATTGGGCGCGACTTCGCGCAGTTTTGAGCGGCTATTGGAAATAGACAGGGATATGCTGAAAGCAGAGCAAAAGAATGACCCTAGTTTGAGGCGCCTGCATGCTACCGCGGAAAAGGGCATAGCGAGGCGTAACATCACGATACTCGAAAAAGGCGGACTGCTGTACAGGCACTACAGAGATCGCAAATGCAAGGAGGAGGTGGTAAATATGATGTTAAACGCACCCGAGGAAGTACAGGCTGATCTACCGGAGTTAGCAACAGACCGCGATGCGGATTGCAGCGTCCAGGACATTCTTGCGCGCTCTGCGAGGGCTGATGTTCTGAAAGAGGAACAGGTAGATGAACTTAAGGGTCTTTTGGGGGAATTCAAAGCGATGTTTAGCAGTCGGCCAGGGAAAACTGACCTGATCACTCACGAGATCAAGCTGACCTCCTCCGAACCAATCAGGTCAAAAGCTTATCGAGTGTCACCACGTCAACGGCAGATCTTGGAGACGGAGATTAAGCGAATGCTCGAAATCGGGGTAATCGAACCAACTGAAAGTGACTACACTTCCCCTATGATTCTCGTCGAAGTGCCAGGTAAAGAGCCTCGTCCATGCGTGGACTATCGAAAACTCAATGCAATCACCAGAGACCAGCTCTATCCGATTCCCAATATTGAAGAGAGAGTGGAGCGGGTAAGTGGGACACAGTTCATCTCTACGTTAGATCTGGTGAGGGGATATTGGCAGGTTCCTCTCTCAGACACCTCGAGCCGCTATGCCGCCGTCATTTCACCCATTGGGACATTCAGACCTCTAGTTTTAAGCTTCGGCCTCAAGAACGCACCGTATAGTTTCTCCAAATTAATGGATATTGTACTTAAAGACATGCAGAGCTATGCAGTCCAATACTTGGACGACATAGCCATTTTTTCGAACAGCTGGGAGGAGCATATCGCGCATCTGAAAAGCGTGTTGGCAAGGTTGCGGGACGCTGGGCTCACACTGAAGTCTGAAAAGTGTAACTTTTGTTGTTGACAAGTGACCTACCTGGGACACATTGTAGGTCGTGGAACTACGCAGCCTTCGGAACTTAAAATTAAGCCCATAGCGGACTTTCCAACGCCTCGAACAAAGAAAGACATCCGCTCTTTTCTGGGGCTTGCTGGGTAATATCAGAGGTACATTCCTCGCTATTCTCAACGAGCGGGTCCATTGACAGATGCGCTACGAAAAGGAGAGCCCGAAAGGGTTTTTTGGGATGAAGCAAAGGAGAGCGCCTTTCAAGAGCTCAAGAAAGCACTCATTTCACGGCCCGCATTGCGGACGCCTGACTACACAAAAGAGTTTGTAGTTCAGTGCGACGCTAGTGATAGGGGGATGGGTGTTGTATCGAGTCAGGTCGGAAAAGACAACGAAGAGCATCCCATCCTGTACGCAAGCCGGAAACTGACGCTAAGAGAGGAAGCTTACAGCGCCTCAGAAAAAGAATGCGCATGCTTAGTCTGGGCAGCACAAAAACTGTCATGCTACCTATACGGATCAAAATTCGTTTTTGAGACGGATCACTGCCCACTCACGTGGCTGAGGCAGATGTCTCAAAAGAACGGACGCTTGCTGCGGGGGAGCCTCATCCTTCAGGAGTACAACTTCTCTGTGAGGTATAAGAAAGGGAAAATGAATGGCAATGCCGATGGTTTAAGCAGGCTATTCTGAAATGCTTAAGGTGTAAAGGGTCCTCCAGCTTTTATTAGTGTGTGTGTATGTGTGTGTGTGTGTGTATTACTAGCGGACCTATGTATGTTTTTTTTCAAGTTTAGTTATCTACTTTGATCCATTTCATGCACGGCTCTGACTTTGTTGTGGCCCAAATGTCCATGATACGTTGACTTAGATGGCGGAACCACTCGGAGTCGGAATTTGTTATGTTATTACCTTATCTGTTGGGATAAGCCTGGTGGATCAGGGGCACAGACTGGGTGCTTTCGCGTCGTGTGGAGCCTTGTTGCTGGGGCTGAACCGGCCGCTGTTTGCCATTGTGGGAGGTTTGGGGGTTGTTTTGGTGCTCGCAGAAGATAACCGGTCATGCCATTCCCAAGACCAGCCCATCTCTCATCGGCAAGGGATTGCTACCACTGGCCGAACGAGATTTTCCTGGCCGCGGAGGAGTTATTAGGAATGGCCGCCAGCTGGTATTAGGATTGGCGCCAGCATGTCTCGAGGATTGCCACCAAGACACATCTCTCGCCAGGTGTCTGCGGGGTGCATTTACCGCGCTAGCCCGGTCGTTGTTGCGTGGGACAAGCGGGGAGCAGGGTTCTGCGAAAATCCCTTTAAGGAGTCGCTGCCACGGGCCGCGAAGTGGTTCCGGCTGTCTCCCGATTTTCCCCGACGTCTCCACCGACCCGACTACCCCTGGCCTCACGGGCACAGCACCAGCGTGGGAACGGATCAACACAGTGGCTTGTCTGCAGGCTTCGCCGGCCATCGCTAATGGCAGAAACACTGGGGATTATCTCCCGACGGGGCTGCGCCTCGGTTTCTTCGAAGTTTACCGACCGGCGGAGAGCGGTACGACCACCTGACGTCTCCTGCCAGCCCGACGGGGTCCTGGCCGCATACCCCTTTCCCTCAAGCTCAACTTATGCCAGGGGTGTGTCCATGTGTGCGGAGGTGTCTGTGTGTGATAGTGAAAGTTTTGTCCACACCCACTACGGCAATGGCGTCCCCTATCTGGGGAATCTAGGGAAGACGCAGGGTATAAAACTGGACTGCAGATGCAGTTGCTGCAGCTCACTTGAGAAGTCAAAAGCTTGTAAATATGTAAAATAAACCAAGACTTCCTCCACTAACGAATCCTTCACTCAGCGGCACTCCTGTCCTGGACGGAGCGGGCGTCATCTTGACCGAGGTTGTGTCGAGAAGCGACCCCGATCCCCACCTTCAATAACGCATTATCCAAACCCTGAGTGTCAATTTTCTACAATGCCTGCATTAAATTTGGTTCATATAATCAGGCGCGCGATTACGTGGCTACAGCTCTTACCAGGGAGTGAAATAAACAAAGAGATGTTCCTGTTACGTGGAGAGCAGTGCAACGTTTTTTTTAGCGCACCGCACAATGCAAGGCGGAGCGAGCGATGATTCGGACCAAGGTGATTAAGTTGCTGCTTTATTTTCATGGTAAGACTACAGTGGTCGCCCTTGCTCAACACGTTGTGGCACCGCTTTCCTATACTACAATTCCAGCGAAAATAGGCAGATTATACGACTGTACTGAACTACTTACAGTGTGAATGAAAAAATTCCACAGCAACGCCGCGAACACGCTTTGGTTTGACAGTGGAATTTCGTGGAAGCATTTTTTGCGCCGCAGCCAGTTCTTTGAAACCTCACTAAGCTGAAATCGGGCTTTGGTTCCGGGAAACAAGGCTTAAAACTTCGGAATTCAACAACCTTACGAGGCATAATTTCTACATGTTTTACTCCCCACTCTGATCATCTGACAGACTCGGGGCTGTTAATGAAAATGCTAACTGCGGTACCACGGTTCCTGTTGGATCGGTGGTCACCCGCAAGGCCCGGCAAGTGCCCCCTTGTTAGCGCACTATACAGGATGCTTCATCTAAGACTTTACACGATTTTAAAGAGTAGGCTTTTTGAGTTAGAAGAGCGCTTTTTTCGGCATAGCATTGTCAGCGGTGTAGTACATCGCGGCGACGGAGAAGGCGTTCGGCTCCCCGCCTTTCGTGTTCACCTCGTGTACCACCAATCGGCAGAAACTACGTCTTCCCCGGGAGCCTTCACCCCAAGGTCTAGTGCTTTAGAACGGGAATTTATAACGTGCTGCACAGACAAAAAATGTTAGGGGTATAGTTCGGACCACCACCCTCGCCCTCAGACAGTACATCTTGCCCTCCTTCACCCTCACCTCATCATGTGTCCCTCCCTCGCCCTCACCTCACCATGTCTTTCCTCCCTCACTCTCGTACTCACGAATTTTCTTGCGCCCATCCTCCCTCACCCTCTCCTCACCGAGTGAAATCCTCATGAGGTGAGGGTGAGGACGCCCTCATGAGGGCTCACCGTCGTGAGGATGCCCATCTCTGGTTGAAACACTTTGAGCTGGAGTTGAATTTACACTGATTAAGCTTCGTATGTCGATGTCCTGATTTTGGCGAAAACATCCGAACGCCTGACCACGAAAGTGGTTTCTAAATGGTTTGGCCGAAAGAATGAAAGCGTTAGCAAAGGTAACTGCCACAAAGATCTGTGGTGACTGGTGCTAATATATTTCTCTCTCTTATTCAGTGCAATGTAAAAGCTTCGGCGTGTTGGTATCGGGTCATTTTTAAAATAGCACAGTCAGGGCGGAACGCCGAAAGAGACGTATACTCATGGCCACCGACTTACAACTGAAACCTTATCGCACATCGGACCACGTATATAGGCAGGCAGCGCAATAAACAGGAAAATATGCGCAAATGACACAAAGGAAGAAAGATTTTAGGCAATCAAAGAAAACTATTTATCGTCATGAAGGCTTCACCCATTAGCAGAAAGGAACATCATTACTTCGTCGGATAAAATCGCCGATGTAGCACTGACACACGTGTCTGATGTTATGTTGTAAGCCTCAATCACTTCTCTAGCGAGCTCATCTTCGTGGCCACATATGACGTTTCAGCGCTAGAAATCTGTATGACACTCACGGCATTTCTCGCACTGGGTTGCTAGGTTCTTGCTGACACTAATCTTCACATCATTTTTGTATTCGCGCAAGTGCATATTTAGGAGCTGCCCGCTTGCCCAATGTATTTTCGATCATATTTCAAGGAAACATACCATTTCTTTTTCACATGAAATTAATTTTTTTTAATGATTCTTCGCATACAAATGCTCATTTCTTTGAACGAGGATAGACGCGGTTGCATATCTTAGATTTTAAGGAGCGGTAAAAACCACCTTCATCCGCCGCGGTGGCTCAGTGGTTATGATACTCGGCTGCAGACCTGAAAGCCGCAGGTTCGATCCTGGCCGCGGCGGCGGAATTTCGATGGAGGCGAAATTCTAAAGGCCCGTGTATACTGTGCGATGTCAGTGCACATTAAAGAACCCCAGCTGGTAATAATTTCCGGAGCGCTTCACTACGGCATCCCTCATAGCCTGATTCGATTTGGGACGTTAAGCCCCTATAAACCTAAACCACCTTCTCTTCTGTGCCATTCATAATTTTTTTAGGAGAGGGTGTGGCAATTCGGGATGACGGCTGTTTTTGTTCCTTTTCTTGCTAGCTTCTTAGCTGCTGAGCCTGATCGTTCTAACCGAATTCAATTGATGCCTGCTTTTGCAACTTTTGTGCTACTGAAATAAGAGGACAGGAAGACCTGCTTCTCATAGTCGATTACATTGTTTTTCAAAGCTAGAATGCATACTGTGCAGACAGGATTTTTTGGTTTGGTTTGATGGTGTTTAAGGTCCCAAAGCGGCTCAGGCTATATGAGCGACGCCGTAGTGGAGGGCTCCGGATAATTTTGACCACCTGAGGTTGTTTAACGTGCACTGACTTCGCACAGTACACGGGCCTCGAGCATATCGCCTTCATCGAAATGCGACCGCCGCGGCCGGTACCGAACCCGTGTCTTTCGGGTCAGCAGCCGAGCGCCAGACAGGATTTTTAGCGCGAAAGCGCTACTTCACTACAGTCGGATACAACTCAGGAAGGAAGCGACAGTTGCCCCTCAAAGGAGGCCTTCCAGCCAATGGCGTCTACCGATATTCATGGCGCCGCGGTTAACCTGATGAAACCGGGGTTTTTCTCCATGCATATCTGCCATTCCATGCGATTTCACGCTGGCCGGTCCAAAGGGATGGGTCAAAGCAGAGATTAGGGAAATCAATCAAGGGGTAGAATCGGTCGACACCATTGTCTGGAGGGGCTTCTGTGAGGGGCATTTGCCGCTTCGTTCCGAGCCACCGTGGCGCCCGTAAAATGGTATCGTCAAAAAAAATTCATTTCACGGCGAAAAGAAGTGTGGTATCTTAGCTTTAAATGCGGTCGAACATACATTGGGCAAGGAGGCAGGTGACCAAACAGGCGCTTGGGCGAACACAAAAATGATGTGGAGAATGGTGTCAACGGGCATCTAGCAGCCCAGTGCAAAAAAAAAAAAATACCGTGAGTGTAATCCATATTTCGGGCGCTCTATAACGTCATATGTGGCCACGAAGATGGGCTCGCAAGAGAAGTGATTGAGGCTTACAACTTAACATCAAACAAAGACAAGCGTGCCAGTGCCCCATCGGTGCTTTTATTCGACTAAGTAATGAAGACCCTTTTTATACTAAGAGATAAAAGCTTCATGATAAGTACTGTTTTCTTTGATTACCTCATACCTTTCTTCCCTTGTGTCATTTACGCATATTTTCCTGTTTATTGTGCTGCCCGTATACATAAGCGTTCCGATGCGCGATAAGGTTTCAGTGGTAAGTCAGCGGCCATGTGAGTACATCTCTTCCCGAGTCGTTGTCTTGTCTGCGCTGTCTTGCAAAGATTCAGTTCAAGCCTAGACGAAGAGTTGTGGCCAGACGTCCCTGGCAAACGCACTGCAGTGCGAGATATGGTTCAGCAACAAAGGGGTTTATGCGTGCATCGATCATTTGAAAAAAAAAGCGCGCCTGTAGAAGAAAACGGTAATTCTCTTGAATGATGGCCCCACCTGTCAAAAGAGCTATCCTATTTTCCTTGGCGTGAAGTGCTCTTACGTAACTTATGGGCAGTAATGGTTGGTTGGTTGATGGGGTTTAACGTCCCAAAGCGGCTCAGGCTATGAGAGACGCCGTAGTGAAGGGCTCCGGAAATTTCGACCACCTGGGGTTCTTTTACGTGCACTGATATCGCACAGCACACGGACCTCTAGAATTTCGCCTCCATCGAAATTGACCGCCGCGGCTGGGATCGAACCCGCGTCTTTCGGGCTGGCAGCCGAGCGCCATAACCACTCAGCCACCTGAAGGGCAGTAATGATTTGAAAAACAAAAACTTTCCTCCCTATTACGATGCAAAACGCCTGCGAGTGCACAACTTTATGACAAATGTCATGCCGGTAATTCAGCATTTTTTCTTCACGAAAACTGAGAACACTTTTCGATGTTTAAATGAATGACGGAAACTTTTTGACTTGAGGTATGACTTTTGCATTTTTAGACAAGAAACATTCCGTAATTTACTTTAAACGAAAATTCACGCCGAGACACCTTTATCGCTGCCGCATTCACGGGCGCCCCAACGGTCACTGAAAGAACCCCATCTTGAGGAATCGGGCGTCAGAAAACCGTGGAGGAGTTCTCAATCCGCCTTTTTCATTTTCCTGTGCTGCCACCTCGCGTGCAACGCTGGAAGCTCACTGGTAGGGTACTGCGCGCCCAACCCGGCCGGACTGAGTGCCGCTGCGGAGCACGTTTTGTTGGAATCTGTCAACGAGGGCTTATCCTGGGCAGCACCTGGTACCTGGAGGATTTCTAGGGTTGACTGATGGCTTGGTGCGAAGTCCGAGGCAGGCTGTAGTGCCCACTGAAAAGCAAATTCTTCAGTATCTCCGATCATCCGGCATGCGATGCGAACACCAGCTAGCAAGGGCCGCCGCTTCAGAGATGAAGGCTACATTCGGAACATAATGTTCAATGAAATATCCCCGATCAGTGAGGTTGGCGTTTTCTGCTGTATATGCCTGCCATTCATGAAAGGTGGATACTACATTGTGCACGCCGTAGTACAGAAAACGACTGGGGACAACAGTTTTCACAAGCAATCGTTGTGCTCAAGCGCTGCAAAATAGCTACACGAGCTATAAAAGCACAAGCGTACTCGCAACAAAGCAGCTCTGCTAGCATTTCACTGTATTTTCCCACAACACACCGCTGCATAGGTTAAACAAGCATGCGCGTCCCTTAAGACGAGCGCGAGAGGCGCACATTAATCCATTCCGGCGATACCACGCAGAGCTCTTCATCATGGATATGGTTCGAACACACGCATAACGCACCTTCTTCTTCTGCCTCTTAATACATGGCACATACCCACACGGGGGGATTGGCCAGGGTGTAGTGGCATAAACAAGAAAATTTCCATAGGAGATTATGACAACATTTTAGCACCATGCGCGAATGCTCTCGTAGCTTCTTTTTCGTTGCCCGCTCCATCGCGCGTTGAAAGCGGCTCACAGCACTTGCCCATTTGGCCTTCTTGCTTGAGAAAGCAAAAAGCTTCGGAACGAAGTCTGGGTGCCGCGGTGACATTCGAGGCCTTCCTGCCCATGAATAAAACACTTCGTGATAGACTGCACACGCATTTAAACACAGTACCTCATCCGTACCTGTCACAAAGTGATTCCCGCACAGTCTTGACGTGCTTGACGGTGCCCAAGGGCGGCACGATCGTCGAGCCGGCGAACTGCTTTTATCCACGCTTCGCGTCGAAGGCTGTCCCGGGAAGCGCTCGGAAAGCGAAAAAAATCCGAGTTTACTTCCCTTTACATATTGGGCATTGCTGCCGTATGCAACCCATTTCGTAGGTATCGCCAAATGCGTCGCGCTGAACGCCAGACGGCTGCAGCAACGCACCCCGCTTAGGAAGCCGGTTTGTTTACACTTCCACGACCGGTCTCGAGTGGAGCAAGCGACCCTTCCAATAAGTTTCGCGACACCGCCGCCAGGGGATGGGCGCATGCGCAGTCGCGTCGTGAAAAAAGGCGGATTATTATGCTTCCCACAAAATGGAACAGGACGGGGCGTCGGATTGAGCGTCCCATATATAGTGGTCGCACATTTCAGCCCCGCTCATTGTCCTCCTCGTAATAATAATAATAATAATAATAATAATAATAATAATAATAATAATAATAATAATAATAATAATAATAATAATAATAATAATAATTGGATGTTTTCCTGTTCAGAACGTGAGGACCGCCCGTTTCAAACTACGGCCGTAATGTAAAAAAAAAAAGCCATTCGCGGTGAACGCCAACGAACAAAAAATCTCAGCAACCCGACGTGCACATGACTCATTCACGGGAAAAATCAAGTAGAAAGCGTCTGTAACAAAAAAGTGTCTCAGGCACGATCACTTTTTTTTTTTAGAACTATTCTATCCATTTGTTCTACTGTGCTTCTGTCTGGTTCACACAAACGCAGCCCCCGATTTTTTGTTTGAAAAAAAAAACGAATGGTGCAAGATTTAAAAAATGAAACATAGCGCTCTAACAATAGCAGTGAAGTAGAACAAAGGAGGTGCCCCCGGAAACGACGGCGGACACAGGGGTTTCCGAGCCGCGCACAGCCCGACGGCGCGGCCAGTTACGTACAAGTCGGAAAGAACTAAGGGAGCAGATGCCAGTCGGAAAACGGAACAAAGGGAGGCAATACGCCTTCGGTCTTACCGAGGCAGTACTACTATATTCTTTTGTTCTCTAAGACTACTCATAAAAAGGCAGATGGTTAATACACACGCATATACGGACACAGACACGCACGTGTACTGGGGGCGTGGGGGGGGAAGCAGAAAAACACGTCACCAGAGGACGCTGTATTTGCGCCGGGGCTCTTGCGCACCTCCAGTGCTCACTGGAATTTTTTTTTTTTTTAGCGCAGAAAGACAGCACAGGAAAAAAGGAACCTGACAGGACAGAGCGTTAACAAACAACATAACCAATTCAAGTAATGCACCAACTAGCCTGCAAAAACGTCCTCACAAGTCATGTGCTCAGTTTCGGCTTTGCGCGGGAGAAAAAAAAAGCTCCGCATTTCCTCACGCTGGCGGTCTTTAGAGAACGACCTTTAATCAGTTTCAAAACCTGATATGGCATCGTATTGTATGTGGCTACGAACTTTAAATTCGCACTAACCACCAGAATGTGTGAATGAAAAGTTAATAAAGTTAATTAGTACGTAATAGTTAGCCAGTAATGTAATTAGTAAGATTTTTTAAGTAACTGACATCGGCCGGGGGTGAGAGTGTGTTCCTGAAAGTGTTTGATTTCAACACCCTCTTCTTAAGGATTTTCGAAAGTTCCCGCTGAAACACTCGGTACATAGTCCCAGCGCTGCCTGATTATAAACCTTTCGGCGTGGGCTTCCATTTCACAAGTGATGCAGTTAGGAAAAAACAGGTACCCAGGACGCTACACGCCAATTTTGCATTTTTGGCGCTTCAAAAAGTACCTAAACGGAAAAAACGTGCCATTAACGAAGGTTTTTCCGCGTATATACGTCTGCCTCTGTCGTCATCCGCGGGGCGAATCCGTCGCCCTGCAGCGGTTATCGCGGCTCTCTCGGCCACCACTCGTTATCACCGCGGGCCCCGGGGATAAATGCTCACTGTCTCTGTCGTCGCAATCCGCCGCCTGACCACCAGGGGCGTCTTTTGTGTTTTTAATAAAGGACAGAAGCTTGCGCGCCTCACTCTGTCTCAAGAGGTTGCGGCCGAAACGTACGCGTATCAAAGTGACTGCGCAAACAGCGCGCCAATGCAACCTCCATTGATTCGAATCGAACAAACGGCGCAGGCCACACCGCACGTGTCGGCAGCAGCGACAGTGCATGCGCACATCTGACTGACTCCGATGCCCGCGAGCTGGTATACGGCGCTGCCAGCAGATGGCGGTAACGGGTTTGTGCAGCGGGTGCCGACAGCAGCGAGACGTATGTATTGGCGAGGGCGGATAAATGGGCGTAATCGGTGCTCTTCTGCCTTCTTACGGGTGGTGTTCAACAACTTATTTACCTGAATATCAACTGAAACAATGCCATGAGAAAATTGAATGCACTACTTTTCAATGCGATTCACCCTCAGTTCGACACACTTCTCCAGTGATTGGGTGTCCTCGTAATGAAAGCAGACTTTTTGCTGCTGCAGGAATCCAACCCCTTCTTGACAAGGCCTGTTCCTGTCCTGCTCTCCACATCCGCGCGGCGCCTGGCACCAACCGGCTTGACGAGTTCGCCGATCGCTATCTCCTTCTGGTTAGGTTGAGAATCGCTACGCACTATGTTGACGCCTCTTTTCCAGTTTTTTTTTGTTTTTCGCGGAACAGCATGTTCAGCTGCCCTATCTGGCGTATGGTCACATGTAAGTGTGAGGTAGGCGTCGTGCAACTATTACGCCACACTGGGGCGCGGCATTAAAAGCACGCTAACGGCTCCGTACAAAATGTGTCCATGCTGCATTGCTGACTGCATCGGCAAACATGGCGGTGTCCGGAAAGTGCCTGCTTTCGCGTTTCCCAGAGATGACGTTCGCAAAGCCTCGGATGGAAGCTATTCCACACAGGGATTTCACACGGAGCGTGTGCTTCAAGAACTCCACCTGAAGCCCTCACGTGCTGCACTGTAAAACTGCAGTGGTTGCATCGCAACTTTAGAAGCGGTTAATAATAATAATAATAATAATAATAATAATAATAATAATAATAATAATAATAATAATAATAATAATAATAATAATAATAATAATAAATCTTTTATTGCACATAACGTGTACAGGGCAATGAAGCGGGCCTGTCAAAGCCTCTAGTGGCTTGAGGGACTTGGCCCGGCAAAGTCGGCAGACGGACGTGCAATATAAATATAAAATATGAGCATAATATCAACACAATACTAACACGAAATGAATAGTGACCAAGGTGCAAAAGGTTAGGAAAAGTATCATGAACAAGTAATGAAAATAAACTGCAAGGAACCTAAGTTAAGAAAACAGTAGTTTAACAATTCGTGACTGATCATGAACATTTTTCAGACATATAGAAACCGTGTTACAATGAGTGAAGCATGATTTTTAGCACTTTTTTGATGTTGCAGAAAACGCTTCCTCTGGCAAGTCATTAAAAATTTGGGGAACATAAACACAACGCCTGGCTTCCCCATACCTTGTTGAGGAGCGCGGCACCTTAAAACGAATGGAACTACGCAGGCGTCAGGAAGCTGTATTTCGTGTTTTGAAATTGCTGTCCCAGAAATGTCGTACCACTACAGTCTGTAGAAAGAGTGTTCGAAAGCATGGAAGACCAAGGGCTGTGAAAATATTATCAGACATAGAGAAGGGGGCGTTATAGGCTATGTTTTTTAGTATGTTTCTTAATAAAGTGTCAACTCTGTTTTGCCACCTGGCGGAGCAAAAAGCAAAAACAGTAATGCCATATCGGAGAATGCTGTACAGCAGAGCATGTGCAATATTTTTTTTTGTCAAAAGGAACAATGGATTTTATATGGAAAAACAACCAGGCCGCGCTCCGAAGCTTATCACAGACATGTGATAGCTGGCTGTGCCAAGACATATCACTGTCGAAGAAGACTCCCAAGTATTTTACTGAATTCACATAGGCGACCGGCACGCATCGACAGGGAAAACAGCCATGAACATGTAGAAAAACCGGCGCATCCATAGCTGTTAGTTTTAACGGGGATCTGAAGCAAACGAGTTTTGTTTTAATCGGGTTAACCTCCAAGCAGTTATTAGTGACCAAGTCATTGTTTTTTGTATATTATTCAGGATAATAATAATAATAATAATAATAATAATAATAATAATAATAATAATAATAATAATAATAATAATAATAATAATATTAATAATAATAATAATAATCAATCAATCAATCAATCTTTATTTTTCGGTGCCCAGGAACAACCCAAAGGTCTTGGTGCTGGTACACCATTCACACGCACAAAATGTAAATTTATTTCACTACAAAGGAAGACACTCAGGGGAGGTAATGCAGCAGTCAGGGCGATAGAAAGACATATAAACTAGGCGTGACAGCAAGCATAAAGCAAAAAAGCGAAAACAAGAAAACAGCGATAACAGCGGTAAATGAAAACAGCTAGAACAGGCAACAGACATATAAATAACTAATGAAACAATAAACAAAGAGAATGAACGACCGATAACAGCCAAGTACAGCATATAGCAAAATACAAACAAGAATAAAGCCAATACTAATATGAACGAATATGAAACCTCTGAAATACAAGCTAGAAATACAATCATACACAATAAGAAACGTAATTAGTGAACGCGTTACAGTCAATCAGGCGTGAGTATACAGTATTAAAGAAATAATATTAATGAAAACAAGTACACGTGATGAACAATTAAGGAGAGAAAAAACAATATAATACCGGTGCAAACGCACAAGTGTAGTAAAGACAAAATGCATGAAAGGGGAAGTTATGTATGAGAAAAAGAGTGCTCAAAGGGGAACGTCACGGACATCCAATATAAAGGAAGGGAGAGAATTTTCGAATATATCTAGGTGAGGACAAAGAGAATTAAACAACTTTTGCATTCTGTCCAGAGGGGAGAGGGAGTGCAGGAGCGCAGAAACTTGGAATGGTCTGAATTCCCTTATGCTCTTTCGCGGTACACGCAAAAGGATACGCGCTAGGAGCTGAGGGCATAGAATGTGACCATGAAGAAGTTTATACAAGAAAATTATATCTGCCCTCACGCGACGGCAGCTAAGAGAAGGAAGCTGCAGTGAGTTACTCCGTCTGGGACGAGAGCTGGAAGTTTTGCAAGAAAACCGATGTTGAAATATGCGTAAAAACTTTAGCTGAACTCTGTCGATTTTTACACAGTTCGACTGGCAAGTGCCGTTCCAAACAACAGACGCATATTCCAAAAGCGGCAAGCATATGGAGAGGTAGAGCTTTAAGAAAGGAAGTGGGGATCGAAACTCTCTCGAAAGCCTGCAGATGAAGCCGAGTGTACGCATAGCCCGTAGAGCAATGCGTTTTGTATGAGAGGAGAAGCTGAGGCTACGGTCGAAAAGTACGCCGAGGTCATTAATTTCATCAACCCTGGGCAGCGGCCTACCATTCACAGAATAAGAGTAGAGAAGACTGTGCGTTTTACGCGTAAATGAGACAACCTTGGTTTTAGATGAATTGAGAGCGAGCCCATTCTTCAAGCACCAATCAGAGAAGGCGGATATGTCAGATTGCAATGACAAGCAATCGTGAAGAGTATGTATTGCCTTGAACATTTTTATATCGTCCGCATAAAGGAGAAATGAGGAGTTTTTGACCACGGAGGAAACGTCATTGATAAAAACAGAGAACAGAAGCGGGCCTAATACCGAGCCCTGAGGAACTCCGCTGGTTGGAGTGTAAACAAATGAGGTCTGTCCATTTACACTGACAAAGCAGGACCGATCAAGAAGATAGTTGCGTAGGAGGGCTACAATTGAAACGTCGATCTCAAACAGCAGAAGCTTTTGAAGAAGTAATGAGTGAGTAACAACGTCGAAAGCTTTGCTCAAATCACAGTACACAGCGTCTACCTGACTCCTCTGGAGGACTTCAGCTGATGTATACGTCATAAAAGTCACAAGGTTAGTTGTAGTAGAACGACCTTTTATGAAACCATGCTGATTATGAATGATTACATTTTTGAGGTGGAAGGAAAGTACTTTGTGCAAAGCTAATTCAAAAACCTTAGAGGTTGCACAAAGAAGAGAAATGGGGCGGTAGTTCGAAACATCAGATTTGTTTCCTGATTTGAAGACAGGGAAAACACGCGCCGTTTTCCACACGCGGGGAAAGGCAGAATTTTTCAAACAGTTATTAAATATCGTGGTTAAAACAGGGACGAAGGTACTATTGAAGGCTTTTATTATGGCGGCTGGAATGCCATCAGGTCCAGGGGATAAAGATGGTTTCAAACACTTAAGACTCTCACTTACTAACTTCTCGTCGAGAAGAACGGAATTATGTGCACCAGCTGGAAGGCACACGGAGTCGAAAAGTGGAGATTTGTACACGGAGGAAAAGTGTTGAGCAAAGCCGTCAGCGACATTCCGAATTTCATTCCCATGAGAGTCAACTAAGTGAATATGACTATCAGATTTATTCGAACGCTTGCGAACGTATCGCCAGAATTCAGTAGGACGATTAGAGGCACTGTTCTCTAAATAATCAAGGTAGGACTCATGATCCCGCTTGTACAGGCGTTTGCAAAGGGGACGCAAGCGGCGAAATTCATCTGCCCATGTATCCAGCCCAGGGCGTTTCGCTTTATGGTGGGCCCGCTCCTTAAGTTTCAGCGCTGTTCTAAGTTCTTTGGAAAACCAGAACGGAAACTTGCTGCGAGTAGGAGTGTGCATAGGTATGTACTGGCGCATACCATTGAGAACTATTTCAGTGAAGCGACTGACTTGTTCGTCAACATCGCTGATTTCGCTTAAAAAAGACCAGTCGACAGAAGAGAAGAAACCGAAGAGACCAACGTAGTCGCCAAGTGCGTAAGCGAAACGGGGGGAATTCCCCGCACGATTTGAATTAGCAGAAGGTGGGACAGAAACCGAAGCCGTTATTAGAATTGGAGGATGAAATTTGTCACAGCGAGTAAGTGAGATGTCAGATGACGAGACTCGAACATTTTCAAAATTAGATAAACAAATGTCAAGAACATTACCACAACAGTTTTCAATTAAATTGTGTTGCTGCAAGGTGTTAAAAGCTATGAAATCTAAAAGCCGGTTGCACTTACTAACTACATAATGATTGTTGTGTGAATATGTAAAGGTATTCCAGTTAATACCTGGAGTATTAAAATCCCCTAAAATGAGCAGTTTGTGCTTGCTATGAGAAGTGATAACATATTCAATAGAATGTAGTACATCATCGTAGGCAGGAGGAGGCAGATTAGGGGAAATATAGAAAGCTGCCAATAAGAGTTTTTGATGTCGAGTTAAAGTGAGCTCTAACCAGACAGATTCTTCGATGGTTTCCAGGTCGGAACGCCGAACGCACTGCACGGGACTGTCAATAGCAATGAGCACTCCCCCTCCCTTTTGTTTAGAAGCTGATTCAGGGCGGTCACTTCGAAAAACAGAATAGTTATTAGGAAAGAAGTCACCTGAGTTAACTTCGCTAGACAGCCAGGTCTCAGTAATTACAACAGCCGAGTAACAAGAGGCTAATGCATTAGAAAAAATACAGGTCCCTTAGTCCGAAGACCTCGGGCATTTTGATAATATATATCCAAGTTAGGGTTGACTGCGATCAACCGTCAGCTCGGAAGGATGCAACATACCATCCAGGAGCTTTCCACGAAAAGCCTTGAAGATGCAGCCCGTAGGCCACATCGAAGGGTCAACAAGCTGATCGTAAAATTCCGCGCTGACTGTGAGGTGGAAGGACGAGTAGGAGTCATATTTCGTTTTCAACTGCCGGCAGGTTAGGGGGGTGACGTTCACGCACTTCAGATGGTTCGTCAGATCAGCCGACGTTGTCTCAGGGCACAGCTTGGAGACGAAAATAGCCTTCGGGCGCTTCTGAGGTCTGGCGACGTTCAGACTGGATGAGCTCGACGAGCCAGTGATGGCTGGGCTTCGGTGCTTCTTCTGCGCCTCAGGCGAATTAACTACAAGTGGGGGGACAGATACAGATGTTGGGCAGGTGGCCAAATCAACAGGTGCCATCCCACAGTGAAGGGCAGCAGAGTAGCTCTTGGATGGCTGGAACATACGGGAAGGACTGCTCGCGGACAGGGGCTCGACGAAAGGCGGATCACGCTGCGATGAAGCAGGGCGCCTCGCAAGCTCCTCGCGTAGGCTGCGAACATCAGCCCGCAGAGAGGCAACGACCTCGGCCTGGAGAGCGAGCGCCCGCGAGTTGTCACCACGAAGGCGCTCATTCTCCTCCCGCAGCTGGGCGACCTCGTCGCTCAGAAACGAGATTCCCTCAAGTGCGTCGAGGAGGAGAGCCCGAAGCGAGGCAAGCGCACCGTCAGGTTCGCCCGTCGGGGAGGAAGCGAGGGAACCGGTCGGGTCGGTCGGGTGATGGGGCTGGTGGGCCGTGGAAGAAAGGAATGCAGCCGCTGACTCGCCACCGTCGCTAGGCTTAGCACCGCCGCAAGACGACAAACACAGATTGCACATGAATGGTCGCGAGCCGGACTTCAAAAGCTGCAGCTCGTCGTCACTCCAAGTGACACACTTCGCGTGTACACGTTTGTTGCAGTCGGCACAACGAAAAAACTGCTGCTTACCAAAAAACGGACGGGAGCACAGCACACATGCGTCCTTACTGGGCGCCATGTTGGGGAAGTAATAATAATAATAATAATAATAATAATAATAATAATAATAATAATAATAATAATAATAATAATAATAATAATAATAATAATAATAATAATAATAATAATAATAATCAATCTTTATTTTTCGGTGCCCAGGAACAACCCAAAGGTCTTGGTGCTGGTACACCATTCACACGCACAAAATGTAAATTTATTTCACCACAAAGGAGGACACTCAGGGGAGGTAATGCAGCAGTGAAGGCAATAGAAAAAAAAGACAAACTACGCGTGATAGCAAGCATGAAGCAAAAAAGCGAAAATAAGAAAACAGCGAGAGCAGCGGTAAATGAAAACAGTTAGAACAGGCAACAGACATATAAATAACTAATGAAACAATAAACAAAGAGAATGAACACAAGAACGACCGATAACAGCCAAGTACAGCATATAGCAAAATACAAACAAGAATAATGCCAATACTAATATGAACGAATATGAAACCTCTGAAATACACGCTAGAAATACAATCATACACAATAAGAAATGTAATTAGTGCACGCGTTACAGACAATCAGGTATTAGTACACGGTATTAAAGAAATAATATTAATGAAAACAAGTAGACGTGATGAACAATTAATGAGAAAAAAAAACAATATAATACAGGTGCAAATGCACAAGTGTAGTAAAGACAAAATGCATGGAAGGGGAAGTTATGCATGAGGAAAGGACAGACAGACAGAAAAACTTTATTCAGCAAGTGAGTTTTAGACCCAGCTGGGTCCCTGGGCCACTGCGCGGTCCCGCACTGCATCAAGTAGGTCATGCCGGGACATGACGTCGGCAGCCCGAGTCACCGCAGCAAGCTGCGATGTCGGGTCTGCAGACATCGCAGCAAATACATAAGCAGGACCTCCCAGTCCTCCCAGCTCGAGATGGCGCGCTGTCCCCGCGGGGGAGGGTCAGCAGGGCAGCCGAAAAGGATATGGGAGAGTGTGGCGTGGGGGTCACCGCATAGGGAGCATGCAGGGGATGTGCCGCAATAGTGGGATAAAAGCTGAGGGGATGACAGAGAGCGGGTCTGGAGGCGTCTGAAGAGGATCTGTTGGGAGTGCGTAAGAGAGGGATGGGGAGGAGAGTAAGTCCGACGGTCCAAACGGGGTATTTGCGTGAGCTCCGCAAAGGTGTGCGCCCGCTCCCTCGAGAATCCTGGATCGAGACTGTCCTGAGCCCGGCAAATCAGACCTCGGGCCAATTTATCGGCAGCCTCGTTTCCAGGGTTCCCAGAGTGAGCCGGCACCCACTGAAGCTCTACCCTGCGCGGTAAATTTTGGGTAGGGGTGTTCAACAATTGCCAGGCAGGGGCGTGAATCCTGCCCCTGGCAAAGTTGGACAGAGCCGTTTTGGAGTCGCTGAAGGTGTATTGGGCGTCCGAATGTGCAAGGGCTAGGGCGATGGCGGTCTCCTCTTCCTTCTCAGGCGTAGAGCCCGAGGGAAGACGGTGAGTTAGGGGTTGAGGTAGGGTTGGATTGTAGGCAACTGCTACCGCTTCATGCGCTGTACATGCGGCATCTACCCAAATGGCATCGTGGGCTTGCCCATAATACTTATGGAGGGCATTAGCGCGAGCTACGCGGCGAGGGATGTGATATTGGGGATCGACGTTTCGAGGAAGGGGTTTCACAACGAGAGGTGTATGGATGTGTCGAGGGATGGCAATAAGGGTTGACTGGTTAGCGGGTATGTTGATGCGAAGGGAGGAGAGTATATGGCGGCCAGTGGCGCTCGTGGCAAGTCTAAGGTACTGTGTCTGAAGGTGCGCGTCAGCTAGTTCCTGAATGGTGTTCTGCATGCCTAGTGCAAGAAGTTTGGCTGTGCTAGGGCTACGAGGTAGGTTTAGGGCTGCCTTAGTCGCAAGGCGGATCATTGCGTTCACGCGTTCGGTTTCCGTGCGGTTCAATTTGAGACATGGGGTTGCGTATAGAATGCGGCTAAGCGTAAATGCGTGCACTACTTTCATGTTGTCCGCTTCGTCTAAACCCTTGTTAAGGGAGGACACTCGACGTAGAAGGTGCAACACGGATTGCGTGGAGGCCTTGAGCCTTTTAAGGGTATGTTCATTTCGTCCAGAATCCTGCAAGTGGAGGCCAAGGATGCGGAGGGCGGGTGTGATGGGGATAGGGGATCCTTTTAAATTGATTTGGATCGGCGAGTTAGCGCTAGATTTTGGACTAATTAGGAAGAGCGCGGACTTAGATGGGGAACATTCGAGCCCGATGGATGACGCGGGAGAGGAGATGGTGTCTGCTACTAACTGAAGAGTTTTCTCAATTTCCCCGTCAGAGCCATGAGTGGTCCATGTGGTAATATCATCAGCGTACAGGGTATGCTTTAGTTGTGGGATTAGAGCCAGTTTGTGAGCTAGGGGGATGAGAGCAACGTTAAAGAAAAGGGGAGAAAGGACCGCCCCTTGAGGGGTTCCGAGCTCTCCGAGTGTATAAGGGGATGTGGTAATCTGGTCTATGTGCAGGGAGGCAGTGCGGCCCGAGAGAAACGCGCGAGCGTAATTGTAGGTTTTAGGGCCTACCTGTAGAGCCTGCAGTTCCCGTAAGATGGCATCGTGTCGAATTCTGTCAAATGCCTTGGTGAGGTCAACTGCCAGGTTAGCTTTAGTGTGGTGGGGGATGGTATCATCAAGCACGTCATGCGCAATTTGAAGTAGGGCGTCCTGCGCAGATAGATGCGCACGAAAGCCGAGCATATTGTGGGGGAAAAGGTGGTTGTCTTCCATGTACGTTGTTAGCCGAGCAAGAATTATGTGCTCGAAGACCTTGCCTAGACAGGATGTAAGAGAAATGGGGCGGATATGTTGTCTAGGGTGATAGGCTTGTGGGGTTTTGGAATAAAAATAATTTTTCCATGCTTCCACGAGGCAGGGAGAGTACCTGCCTCCCAACATTCGTTAAAGTAGTTGACTAAGTCAGAGATGGAAGCATCGTCAAGATTTCTGATAGCTGCATTGGTAATTTGATCATCTCCGGGAGCGGTATTCCGTAATTTCAATAGGGCGGCGCGAAATTCTGATTCTGTAATAAGGGCGTCAAGCTCGGGCTAGGGTAGGCCGGCATAATCAGGATACTTGCAAGGGAGACCGGGGGTTGTATAGGTGCATTTCACCTGGGCGAGGAAGGCGTCGGTGTCCTGTCGATGGTTGTGAGCAAGGCGGCGAATGCTAAGGCGCGTCTGAGATTTGGATTGCGTGGGGTCTAGCATGGGCCGTAACAGATGCCAAGCGCGGGTTGTGGAGAGATTGCCGCGGAGACAGTCACAAACCTGAGCCCAGTTAGCTTTGCAAAGAGTGGCACTACATTGTATTATTTGGGATTGAATCTGGGCAAGTTTGAGTCTTAGTCTCCTATTGTGCTTCTTAGTCTTCCACCTTTGCGTTATGTTCTTCTGTGCTTGGAGGAGGTGGGCGAGCTTGCTGTCAATAACAGGGGTGTCTGGCGTAGAGTTGAGCGTTTGAGTGTGTTGGCGAATGCCTTTTTGCAACTGAATAATCCAGGTGTCTAGGTCGAAGGGGGCCTGTGTTGGCTGCTCTTGTCTAAATTTGCGGAGAGCGTCCCAATTAGTGTGCTTAACGGTAAATTTGCGCTGAGATCGGCGATAGTTTAGCGTTATTCGAATTAGGTGATGATCGCTGCCTAGTGTGGAAAGCATTCTTTCCCACTGCAGGTGGTCCAAGTTTCTACCAAGCGTGAGGTCTGGGCTAGTATCGGCAGTAACACTGCTATCAATCCGCGTAGGTAAGCTGAAATCATTAAAGATGGTCAGGTGGAGCGCCAGCGTCTCATTGTATAAAACTGCCTCTGTGGTTGGTGCGCCGATAGCCCCAGTCCACGTGAGCGCAATTAAAATCTCCGGCAATAAGTAGTGGGTTCGATCCGGCCAACTGGGTCGCGGATTTGAGAAGTGAGGGGAGTAAGTTAATTGGCTGACGTGGGAGAAGGTAGCAGTTAAGAAAGAACAGGCTTGATTTTGCAGGGGTTGGCGGTAAGACTTCAATAAGGCTGTTAGCGATAGGGGAGGTAATTACGTGCTCCACGTAATGCAAGGATTTACTGACATGTGATATGTGACCACCCGAGGAAGATCAGTGGGGTTTGAGGGGATAAAAGCGTATCCTGGCAGCTGCTTGCAAACAATGGCGTCCTGAATGGCGATAATGTCTGGTGGGGATGACGAACTTGCGATAATTTGCTGCAGAGGATCGCGCTTTCGCCGAAAGTCCCTGCAATTCCACTGAATAATCTGTAAAGAATTAAGGCCCGTCGGAGGAGCCATGTTGTTGGGTAGTGAGGAGAAGGAGGGGTGTGGAGAGTGGGACTGTGGGAGGATAGTCCGTTGAGAGTCCAGGAGTGAGGCCAGTTAAGCGCTCCTCTACCTTGGTCATAATGCTACATATGACACTATCCATTAGACGGGTAATGATAGATTCAGTCATAAGCTGGCACTGTGCAGTGAGCTGCGCAGTAATGCGCTCTGTGAGCCTGGCTTCCGAGTTTTGGGCGAAGGCCTGATATTTGGCGTCTAGGTCTATTGCTTCGACTGGGCTCTCATCAGGCCTTCTTTTTTTAGGGGGAGGTTGGGCGGGTTGGGCGAGTTGGGTGGGTGAAGGGGAGGGGGGTGGTGGATGGGGAGATACAGCAGAGGTGGCGGTAGAGAGGGCTGCCCTGAGCTGCTTTACCTCCTCTCGCAGAGCCCTCATGTCCGGGTCCTGGGAGGTCCTGGTGTTCGTCCCGGCAGCCTTGGAGGCCCATGTTGCAGTAGACGGGAGGGTCGTTTTCAGCGGAGGAAAGTCGTTCCTGTTAGTTTGCAGCGGAGGAAAGTCATACTTGTTAGGGGGCATTGCCTTCTGGGGCGATGGGTTGCGTGGTTGGGTGGTGCGATTTCTAGCCATGCACGAGCTGGTGCCCGTGAAGTGCTGGCCTCCACAGAGAATGCAGGTCGGGATGCAGGACGGCACATCTTGCGGTTCATGCTTGTCTCCGCACCGCGGGCAGAGACCAGTCTTGGGGTGCGGGCACAAGTCATACCTATGGCCCGGCCGACGACAGTTCGTGCACGCGTCTGGACTTCCCTTGTACGGCGTGCATCTGTACATTACACTCATGTAGCGTATGGTATGCGGGACTGGTCCGTGCGCAAAGGTGCTCAGAACGGAATGACTCCTACCCATTCTGCGGGCTGCAATGATATCAGCGTACGGGTTACGGGTCTGGAGGTCCCGTAGCATCTGCTCCAGCGTCTCCTCCCAGTAGGCTTGCGAGATGACTCCACGCACAGCAGCCGCCGGCGGTGCAATGTAGGCTGCGACAGGGTAAGCGGTCTCTTGGAGGACCACTTACCTGAGCTGGACGAGGTGAAGGGCGGTTGTCTCGTGCGGGGTAGCGACTGTGAAGGTGTTATTCGTAGGGTGGATCCTCAGGTGAATATCCCCGAGGTCACAGCCAGCAGCGCTGACTTGCAGGGCTTGCAGGAGTGGCTGCGCCATGGTGCCTTTCAAAGCGAGGCCTCCTCTTGGTCGGTAAACGACCCGTATAGTGCCGGGAGGGAGTGAAGCAAGTTGTTTGCTTCGGTGTGCGACTGCGTGCGTCGCGCGCAGCTGTTCTTGTTGAGGCCTGTACGTAGGCTTGAAAGTCGCAGGGGTAGCGGACGCGGACGCCGTAGGCGTAGATGGAACAGACGCTGCTTGATGGGATATGGCCAGCGTTTCCGCGCTTGAGATTTCACCCTTGTACGCGCGGAGTATCGGGGTCCACTCACTGAGACGAAGGTCTTCCCTCTGCGCTTGCACCTCCATGGCTGCTGGGGGTAGGTGCGCTGCCGGTGAGTGAAGAACGCAGCGCGCCGGCGAGGCTCGCCTCGATGAGGTGAGGCTTAGCGCAGCGGCACAGCAGGCGGAGACGTTTTCACTTGCCAGTTCTTGTAAATAATCGGGCACATCCAAAAGATGATAACGGTTAGGGCCCGTGTACCTTCCTGGATCCGTTGAGGGTCTTGATGGGTCCTTGGGAAGATTTAGCTGGGCACAGGAGCCAGAAATTAGCGGAGTCGATGCGAGACGCGTCCGCTCACTCGGGCCCCTAGCGGCGATTTCCTGAAAAAAGGAGTGCTCAAAGTGGAACGTCACGGATATCCAATATAAAGGAAGGGAGAGAATTTTCGAATACATCAAGGTGAGGACAAAGAGAATTAAACAACTTTTACGTTCTGTCCATAGGGGAGAGGGAGTGTAGGAGCGCAGAAACTTGGAATGGTCTGAATCCCTTATGCTCTTTCGCGGTACACGCAAAAGTATACGCGCTAGGAGCTGAGGGCATAGAATGTGACCATGAAGAAGTTTATACAAGAAAATTATATCTGCCCTCACGCGATGGCAGCTAAGAGAAGGAAGTGCAGTGAGATACTCCGTCTGGGACGAGAGCTGTAAGTTTTGCAAGAAAATCGAAGTTGAAATATGCGTAAAAACTTTTGCTGAACTCTCGATTTTTTCGCAGTTTGACTGGCAAGTGCCACTTCAAACAACAGACGCATATTCCAAAAGCGGCAAGCATATGGAGAGGTAGAGCTTTAAGAAAGGAAGTGGGGCTCGAAACTCTCTCGAAAGCCTGCAGATGAAGCCGAGTGTACACATAGCCCGTAGAGCAATGCGTTTTGTATGAGAGGAGAAGCTGAGGCTACGGTTGAAAAGTACGTCGAGGTCATTAATTTCATCAACCCTGGGCAGCGGCCTACCATTCACAGAATAAGAGTAGAGAAGACTGCGTGTTTTACGCGTTAATGAGACAACCTTGGTTTTAGATGAATTGAGAGTGAGCCCATTCTTCAAGCACCAATCAGAGAAGGCGGATATGTCCGATTGCAATGACAAGCAATCTTGAAGATTAATAATAATAATAATAATAATAATAATAATAATAATAATAATAATAATAATAATAATAATAATAATAATAATAATAATAATAATAATAATAATAATAATAATAATAATAATAATAATAATAATAATAATAATAATAATTAATCTTTATTTTTTCGGTGCCCAGGAACAACCCAAAGGTCTTGGTGCTGGTACACCATTCACACGCACAAAATGTACATTTATTTCACTACAAAGGAAGATACTCAGGGGAGGTAATGCAGCAGTCAAGGCGATAGAAAAAAAAGACACATAAACTAGGCGCGACAGCAAGCATGAAACAAAAAAGCGAGAACAAGGAAACAGCGAGAACAGCGGTAAATGAAAACAGCTAGAACAGGCAACAGACATATAAATAACTAATAAAACAAGAAACAAAGAGAATGAACACAAGAACGACCGATAACAGCCAAGTACAGCATACATCAAAATATAAACAAGACTAAAGCCAATACTAATATGAACGAATAAGAGATCTCTGAAATACAAGCTAGAAATACAATCATACACAATAAGAAATGTAATTAGTGAACGCGTTACAGACAATCAGGCGTGAGTACACAGTATTAAGGAAATATTATTAATGAAAACAAGTACACGTGATGTACAATTAAGGAGAGAAAAAAACAATATAATACCGGTGCAAACGCACAAGTGTAGTAAAGACAAAATGCATGAAAGGGGAAGTTATGTATGAGAAAAAGAGTGCTCAAAGTGGAACGTCACGGATATTCAATATAAAGGAAGGGAGAGAATTTTCGAATATATCAAGGTGAGGACAAAGAGAATTAAACAACTTTTGCATTCTGTCCAGAGGGGAGAGGGAGTGCAGGAGCGCAGAAACTTGAAATGGTCTGAATTCCCTTATGCTCTTTCGCGGTACACGCAAAAGGATACGCGCTAGGAGCTGAGGGCATAGAATGTGACCATGAAGAAGTTTATACAAGAAAATTATATCTGCCCTCACGCGACGGCAGCTAAGAGAAGGAAGCTGCAGTGAGTTACTCCGTCTGGGATGAGAGCTAGAAGTTTTGCAAGAAAACCGATGTTGAAATATGCGTAAAAACTTTATCTGAACTCTGTCGATTTTTTCACAGTTCGACTGGCAAGTGCCGCTCCAAACAACAGACGCATATTCCAAAAGCGGCAAGCATATGGAGAGGTAGAGCTTTAAGAAAGGGAGTTGGGATCGAAACTCTCTCGAAAGCCTGCAGATGAAGCCGAGTGTACGCATAGCCCGTAGAGCAATGCGTTTTGTATGAGAGGAGAAGCTGAGGCTACGGTCGAAAAGTACGCCGAGGTCATTAATTTCATCAACCCTGGGCAGCGGCCTACCATTCACAGAATAAGAGTAGAGAAGACTGTGCGTTTTACGCGTAAATGAGACAACCTTGGTTTTAGATGAATTGAGAGTGAGCCCATTCTTCAAGCACCAATCAGAGAAGGCGGATATGTCCGATTGCAATGACTAGCAATCATGAAGAGTATGTATTGCCTTGAACATTTATATATCGTCCGCATAAAGGAGAAACGAGGAGTTTTTGACCACGGAGGAAACGTCATTGATAAAAACAGAGAACAGAAGCGGGCCTAATACCGAGCCCTGAGGAACTCCGCTGGTTGGAGTGTAAACAAATGAGGTCTGTCCATTTACACTGACAAAGCAGGACCGATCAAGAAGATAGTTGCGTAAGAGGGCTACAATTGAAACGTCGATCTCAAGCAGCAGAAGCTTTTGAAGAAGTAATGAGTGAGTAACAACGTCGAAAGCTTTGCTCAAATCACAGTACACAGCGTCTACCTGACTCCTCTGAAGGACTTCAGCTGATGTATACGTCATAAAAGTCACAAGGTTAGTTGTAGTAGAACGACCTTTTATGAAACCATGCTGATTATGTATGATTACATGTTTGAGGTGGAAGGAAAGTACTTTGTGCAAAGCTAATTCAAAAAGCTTAGAGGTTGCACAAAGAAGAGAAATGGGGCGGTAGTTCGAAACATCAGATTTGTTTCCTGATTTGAAGACAGGGAAAACACGCGCCGTTTTCCACACGCGGGGAAAGGCAGAATTTTTCAAACAGTTATTAAATATCGTGGTTAAAACAGGGACGAAGGTACTATTGAAGGCTTTTATTATGGCGGCTGGAATGCCATCAGGTCCAGGGGACAAAGATGGTTTCAAACACTTAAGACTCTCACTTACTAACTTCTCGTCAAGAAGAACGGAATTAGGTGCGCCAGCTGGAAGGCATACGGAATCGCAACGTGGAGATTTGTACACGGAGGAAAAGTGTTGAGCAAAGCCGTCAGCGACGTTCCGAATTTCATTCCCATGAGAGTCAACTAAGTGAATATGACTATCAGATTTATTCGAGCGTTTGCGAACGTATCTCCAGAATTCAGTAGGACGATTAGAGGCACTATTCTCTAAATATTCAAGATAGGACTCATGATCACGCTTGTACAGGCGTTTGCAAAGGGAACGCAAGCGGCGAAATTCACCTGCCCATGTATCCAGCCCAGGGCGTTTCGCTTTATGGTGGGCCCGCTCCTTAAGTTTCAGCGCTGTTCTAAGTTCCTTGGAAAACCAGAACGGAAACTTGCTACGAGTAGGAGTGCGCACAGGTATGTACTGGCGCATACCATTGAGAACTATTTCAGTGAAGCGACTGACTTGTTCGTCAACATCGCTGATTTCGTTTAAGACGGACCAGTCGACAGAAGAGAAAAAACCGAAGAGACCAACATAGTCGCCAAGTGCATAAGCGAAACGGGAGGAATTCCCCTCACGATTTGAACTAGCAGAAGGTGGGACAGAAACCGAAGCCGTTATTAGAATTGGAGGATGAAATTTGTCACAGCGAGTAAGTGAGATGTCAGATGTCGAGACACGAACATTTTCAAAATTAGATAAACAAATGTCAAGAACATTACCACAACAGTTTTCAATTAAATTGTGTTGCTGCAAGGTGTTAAAAGCTATGAAATCTAAAAGCCGGTTGCACTTACTAACTACATAATGATTGTTGTGTGAATATGTAAAGGTATTCCAGTTAATACCTGGAGTATTAAAATCCCCTAAAATGAGCAGTTTGTGCTTGCTATGAGAAGTGATAACATATTCAATAGAATGTAGTACATCATCGTAGGCAGGAGGAGGCAGATTAGGGGAAATATAGAAAGCTGCCAATAAGAGTTTTTGATGTCGAGTTAAAGTTAGCTCTAACCAGACAGATTCTTTGATGGTTTCCAGGTCGGAACGCCGAACGCACTGCACGGAACTGTCAATAGCAATGAGCACTCCTCCTCCCTTTTGTTTAGAAGCTGATTCAGGGCGGTCACTTCGAAAAACAGAATAGTTATTAGGAAAGAAGTCACCTGAGTTAACTTCGCTAGACAGCCAGGTCTCAGTAATTACAACAGCCGAATAACAAGAGGCTAAAACATTGGAAAAAAATACAGGTCCCTTAGTCCGAAGACCTCGGGCATTTTGGTAATATATATCCAAGTTAGGGTTGACTGCAATCAACCGTCAGCTCGGAAGGATGTAACATACCATCCAGGAGTTTTCCACGAAAAGCCTTGAAGATGCAGCCCGTAGGCCACATCGAAGGGTTAACAAGTTGATCGTAGAATTCCGCGCTGACTGTGAGGTAGAAGGACGAGTAGGAGTCATATTTCGTTTTCAACCGCCGGCAGGAAAGGGGGGTGACGTTCACGGACTTCAGATGGTTCGTTAAATCAGCCGACGTTGTCTCGGGGCACAGCTTGGAGACGAAAATAGCCTTCGGGCGCTTCTGAGGTCTGGCGACGTTCAGACTGGATGAGCTCGACGAGCCAGTGATGGCTGGGCTACGGTGCTTCTTCTGCGCCTCAGGCGAATTAAGTGGGGGAACAGATACAGATGTCGGGAAGGTGGCCAAATCAACGGGTGCCATCCCA
Source organism: Amblyomma americanum (assembly GCF_052857255.1). Classification (NCBI taxonomy): domain Eukaryota; kingdom Metazoa; phylum Arthropoda; class Arachnida; order Ixodida; family Ixodidae; genus Amblyomma; species Amblyomma americanum. The sequence goes on from NC_135497.1 coordinate 359,625,769, forward strand.
CTGTGAAGGGCAGCAGAGTAGCTCTTGGATGGCTGGAGCATACGGGAAGGACTGCTCGCGGTGCCCAGGAACAACCCAAAGGTCTTGGTGCTGGTACACCATTCACACGCACAAAATGTAAATTTATTTCACCACAAAGGAGGACACTCAGGGGAGGTAATGCAGCAGTCAAGGCAACAGAAAAAAAAGACATAAACTAGGCTTGACAGCAAGCATGAAGCAAAGAAGCGAAAACAAGAAAACAGCGAGAGCAGCGGTAAATGAAAACAGCTAGAACAGGCAACAGACATATAAATAACTAATGAAACAATAAACAAAGAGAATGAAGACAAGAACGACCGATAACAGCCAAGTACAGCATATAGCAAAATACAAACAAGAATAAAGCCAATACTAATATGAACGAATATGAAACCTCTGAAATACAAGCTAGAAATACAATCATACACAAGAAGAAATGTAATTAGTGAACGCGTTACAGACAATCAGGCGTGAGTACACAGCATTAAAGAAATAATATTAATGAAAACAAGTAGACGTGATGAACAATTAAGGAAAAAAACAAATAATAATAATAATAATAATAATAATAATAATAATAATAATAATAATAATAATAATAATAATAATAATAATAATAATAATTGGTTTTTGTGGAAAGGAAATGGCGCAGTATCTGTCTCATATTTCGTTGGACATCTGAACCGCGCCGTAAGGGAAGGGATAAGGGAGGGAGTGAAAGAACAAAGGAGGAAAGAGGTGCCGTAGTGGAGGGCTCCGGAATAATTTCGACCACCTGGGAATCTTTAACGTGCACTGACATCGCACAGCACATTAACGCCTCTTGCGTTTCACCTCCATCGAAACGCGCAAAACGCGTTCGGTACTCGAGCCCGGGAACTAGGGATCAGTAGCCGAGCGCCCTCACCACTTAGCTACCGCGGCGGGGTATCGGTTAATATTTCATAGTTGAAATACATTTGTTTGTTTTGCTGAGCTTCCTGCAGCGCAGTGCAGGAGTAAAATGAGGAAATATTCAGCAAGCTGCCAAACTGAACAAAAGCATGATTCTCTACGAAATAATGTGTTCCTACACTGGCGGCAATTTTCTCGCTTTCTTTTGTTCCTCAGATTCTGCGAACGGCATTTTTAATAAAGAGACCATCGCGAAGCTTCGTTTCGCTGCAGCCTCAAGGAAGACAGTTGTAATCGACAGTGCCGCATGCCGTTTCATCAATTTTCTTCCAACACTACTCCGAACTTGTCGACGAACCGTGTTCGCTGAAAATCGACGGCGCCCAAACGAGATCAGATAAAAACCTCTGAACAGGGCTGCTAAACGTACATTTGAGACCAGAGGTGGAAAGAGAGAACAGATGAATGTGGTATCTTCACATGAAGAACTAACAGGCAAACTCTGCTTTGCACCAAGAGCAATAAGCAGGTACTAAAAGCAGTGAAAAATGTTTGCAAAATATTCGTCTCCCTGATCGGCAATAAAATGAATTTCCTGTACAAATTCATTCTTTGCATTGATTTCGGTATCTGACGTGTAATCTGCTCAGACATATGATAGAGAAGTCCCATATACCTTAAAAAAATTTGTGGTCAACTTCTGATAAACCTTGAGTGATTTCTGACATCACACTCATCAGGCATTTCTGAATTTCTGATGACTTCTAAGGCGAGTTTCTGATGCATTGGTTATAAATATTGGCCGCCGAGTTTCTGAGTTAAGACGTGATGTGTTTTTTTCTGTTTAGATTCTCATTAATCTTTTTTGCATACGTATTGAATTCATGATGCATTTCTGAGTGGTTTATGATGCATTCAAACTACTGTTATAAAAAAATATCGTTGATGCCATTTTTTAAAGACTCTTTAACATCACGCAGAAGCCGCTGCGGTGATGCTCTGTTACATGCAATATAAACATCCACTGAACTACTATGTGCTACTTTCGCTGAAATGTGAAACAGTTCAGGACCAGAATAGGAAAACCATTGCTGTAAAGTAAATTGCTGGGCTAGTTGGTTCATAATGCACAATGGTGGAACCAGCGAAACAGCGCAGGACAAGAAGAAGGAGGTGTTGTATGTGTGTCTCCTTCTTCTTGTCTTACGTCTCTTTGGCTGCTGCTACCATTGCGCATTGCTGTAAAAGTCCGACCCCTTCTATAACCTTTGTCCGTAAAGTATCGAGACTGATTGATTTTCTTCTCTAGAAATAAGTTTCCAAAAGAAATGTTGGTGCGTATGTGTAGCGCCATATTTTCGGGCTAACCTGAGCTATTCATGTTAATTGCTGTGGCAACCGCTAGATGGCACTACATTTAGAAAAATGCGTTGTCACTAGTAGTCTGCGCATTCTACTGTGAGTGAATGTGGAGAGATGGATGTCCACCTTGAATAGCTTGTAAACATAAAATTCTACGTGAAGCTTGGCAAGACAGCCACACAGACGTATGAGCTCCTTCGTGGCGCTTACGGCCACGCGATATTATCACGGGCGCGAGTTTTCGAGTGGCACAAGAGGTTCTTTTCGGGGAGAACGTCGGTGGAAGACGACACAAGGCAGGGGCGCCCTTCAGCCTCACGGAATGAAAACAACGTGTCTCAGATCAGGGAAATTGTACAGCAAGACCGCACCACTACAGTCCGCATGCTATCAGATGCTCTCGACATTAGTACGACAACATGCCACCAAATTTTGCCTGACAACTTGGGGAAACGAAAGCTGAATGCCAGACTTGAGTCGCACTCCCTCACGCATGACCAGAAGGACACGTGGGCATCAGTGAGAGCTGATTTGCTCTCCGAGACAGAGAAGAATGCTGCATTCGTCAACAGCATCACTGCTGAAGGAGAAACATGGTGTTTTCAATACGATCCTCAAACAAAGAAGGAGAGCGCCGAATGGCGGTCCACAAATTCTCCAGAGTCGAGAAAGGTGCGGTGACAGAAGACCAAAACAAAGAAAATGCTGATAGTTTTTTCGATGCCAGAGGTGTCGTACAGCACGAGTTTGTCCCGCAAGGGCAGCCGGCGAATCAGGAGTTTCATATTCGCGTGCTCCAACGCATGCGTGATGCACTGCGACGCCGTCGCCTTGACTTATGGGCATCTGGACAATGGATCCTTCTCCACAATAACACAAGGCCGCACACTGCTCTCAGCGTGACAAAATTTTTCGCCAAGCGCAGCATTACTGTATTTCCTCATCCGCTGTACTCGCCTGACCTCTCCTCATGCGATTGTTTCCTGTTTCTTCGTGTGGAGAGTGCCCTGAAAAGTTGCTGAATGAGGAGCGTTAAGGCCATTGAAGACGCCACGACAAAGGAGCTGACAGCACTGCCAAAAGATTCGTTTTCCAACTGTTCCAAAGACCTCAAGAAGCGTGAGGAGCTGTGTAGAGACTTCAAGAGAGACTATTTCGAAGAGGTAATGTTAAACGCATTTTTTTTAATGAACTCACTGTCGGAACTTTATGGACAAAGGTTGTATATACTGTTCGGTCGGCAGTTCTAATACATTATAATAATATACAAAAAACCACAGTATAGAATGTTGAATTTGCACACTATCAGTTGGCACATCCAAATCTGCACCCGTCGGATCAAGAAAACTTCAGACAAAAACACATTCAATTTTTAATACATATATATTTGTTAAGAATACAGTTGAAAACACTTCAGTTTGAAAAATCAAACACCGTAAAACTTAAAACATTCAACGGAAGACCCTGGCAAAGCGAGGATGTGACGTAGAACGGTTAATTTCGCCTCCGAAGGCTTGCCACCCGGATGACTGAGAAACACAGACTCGGAAATGGAGATGGCAGAGAGAAGCGTGACGAAGTTGCTTGATCGCAGTGGCTATAACTCCGCTGTTAATGAGCCTTTAAAGAACAAAATTTGCTGACCTACATTCCTGGGATGGTGGCAGACAACCGCCGGAGTAAAGCGAATTTTCGGCGGGTGTGGTTTCTAAAAAATGGCGAGGAGCGCCGGCGTTTCTTCCCGCGTCGGGAGAGCCTTCCATGTAGGATACCTGAACGGACCTATTTGTGCGCGTCTTCTTCTGCTAGTATTTTTATTTTGCGACCCATTCCTTGATTGGCCTTTGCCGCCCCGCCGATAAACCCACAGAGCTGTTCAAGCGGCTTTGCCCCTTGAAGCCTGTGGCTCATTTGACGTACAGTCTTAATTGTTCGCTTTCTTCTTTGCTCCAGCTGGGAGATTCAAATTAGTGGAGCAGAAACTTGGGAGAGTTGGTACGTGTTCATATTTGGCTCAATGCGCACCAAAGACGTGACGAAAATATGACACGAACAAGCGCTGACTATCAAATGGGTTTAATGAAGAACAAAATTTATAGACTCTGATAGAAATTATCACCACCAGAAAGTTATCTAAAGGACACATGGGAGGCCAGATATCTCAATACCCTCAATAAGGGAGAGCAAAAGGTGACCCTTATGGTCAGTCCACATTTCTATGCAAGAAGTGTGAATGCGTCCCAAATTACAAGAACACGTGCATCCTGTTTCGCCACAGCAATAAGGTAACACGCGAGATTTTGGAGGCCTTCTACATTAATCACAAAGGCAAAATGTGTATCAGCAGCCCTTCCGTGGCAGTGTCTGAGAGGGAATTGAGACATCTGTCATCCAACGAGTTATTTAGATAACTTTCTGTTTGCGATAATTTCTTTCAAATCCTATATGTGTGTTTAGTTATTCAATGAACCCACTTGAAAGTCAGCGTTTGTTCGTATCATACTTTCGTCTTTCTTCCCGCCTTAGTGCGCTTTGAGCAAAAATGAAAAATTAAAGACTCACATTAACGCTACAGGACATTGCGGATCGCTAGGAACCGACGCTGGCAACGCCTGCCCACCATATCCACAAGGGCTACAGGAAACGAAACTGCGAAAATCAGTTTTGAAATAGCCTTCTTGGTATTTTGACAGAATGGAAACAATAAGCGTTGGAACGGCACCTAAGAAAGACCACATTTAGGCGCTGAATCGCAGAAAATGTTCATTCTGCATTATATGGGCAGTCCAATACAACTATAGGTATATACGAGTAACCCACTAATGGCATATGACGATGGAATGCGAATGCGGCAAACGCAATACGCTTCAGGTATATGATATTCTATTTGGAGTGGTGTACCGTCCATCATCGTTATTGCAAAGCGACAGGTGCACCAGGCAGTGCCGAAAGGAAGTTGAAGACGAGCGTGACGCGAGGCACGTACACGCGCCGTACCTAAACGGTCACCAAGGCCATTTTGTACGCCTTCCTTGATGCAGCCGGTGCCGTAGCTTGGTCTTGGTTCGCTTTTGAGGTTCGGCATCCTGATGGCAGCTACCCCGACTTAAAGTCACTGGAACGGGAAAAGTACCGCATTCGTTTTCTCTCGCCGCCGCGCCGGCCGGCCAGCGCGCGCGCGTTCCTGATTCGTTCTCCGCGGTGACGCGGTCATTCCCCGCCATAAATGGTCCGCTCGCTTCTTTCTCGCGGCCGCCGGCACACAGATAATCCGGAGCATTACGTAGCACTTGCTCTTATGGGCCGAGATAAGCGTGCACAGCAAGCGGCGGTGGACCAAATATGGCGGCTGGTTGCGGTACTTTTCCCGTTCCAGTGACTTTACCTTGATTAAGCCGACGAAACCCGCTGTGCCTTCGGAGGAGGAACTGGCTCTTTACTGGGGCCCTCGGTACCACCGCTACTTCTACGCGGGAGTCATGACGCCTCCAACTGGTCAGCTGTACCACTTCAAAGGCGCCCCCATCACCCGCCCCACTGACACCCATACGTGGTCCGTTGTGCAGCTCGAGCAAGCAGAGGGTGCAGCGCCCTCCCCCGCGCCTTCATCGCGGTCCATCATCATCGATCATGACGGGGCTGTGCTTTTTTACAGCGCGGCTGTTAATGGCCTGTTTGGCGGATAAGCGTCGGTGATGCCTTCCTCCTCGTTCTCTCACGGTTGCATCATCACAGCAACCGATGCTCAACCCAGAAACGGGCCGTTAACAGGATCCCGGTTGTCTTCGTCAAAAAGCATCCTTGCGGCAGGACGGGCGGAGTGGTCGCGTGATCTGTGCTCCACCAATTTGGGGGGGGGGGGGGGTGCAGCATACCGCTTTGGTGCCTGTCCGCTCTGCTGTGCGCCGCCGCCGCGAGGACATGCTGCAGCGAGTAATGTGCACGGTCCTTGTCAGAAAAGACCCCTTGACAACAGCGCTGAATTTGGCATTGCCGAATATCGTAATAGCCCTGCGAGTTATTTTGCTGGCGAAAACAATGTGCTGAATGTAGTTAACACGGGCATGTGGACTATAGTTGGTGACTGACCGCGCAAACAAAAACTTGGACAAAGGCGGGAAGAAACGGGCGGGACAGGAGACGTAGCCATCACGCTCTCCAATGAAGCGCACAGGTGGTCCGTGGGGCAGACGGTTCTCAGTTCAAGGTCGCACTTTGTTTCGTTCTTTCTTCTCGGCTCTGTCCACGATTATTTGCGCAGCCGCAAAATGCATGGCACACTATGCACTGAATCCGACAGATGTATGCGCAACATTATGCGGTCTGAACACACCCTCAGCATGTTGCAAGAGCAGCGACAATGTCTCAAGAAACACATATCGGTATAGAAAAGTGGAACATAGCTTACATCTGTATTAAACCGCTGGTGGTCATTCTTTGTGAGGTGCCCGTTCACAGTCCTCCCTCAGCGCTGTAATTTCTTGATGCATGACAATCAGATGTATGCTATTTTTCGATGCGCGTAGACACAAAGTAAATTACTCTGACCCATTATTGGTACTGCAGAACATAGATACGATGTACGATGTTTCAAGAGGAGTGAGTAAATTTTTATTGAACGTTTACTCGCTCACTTTTCTTGAAACATCGTACTGTGTTCTGATCTATGTTCTACAGTATCTATGTTCTGCAGTACTAATGATGGGACAAAGTAATTTGCTTTGTGTCTACGCCTATCGAAAGATGGCGTATACATCATGAAATTACAGCGCCTAGGGAGGACTGTGAACAGGGACCTCACAAGGATATGTGACCGCCAGTGGTTGGATACATATGCAAGTTATGTTCTACTTTTGTATATCGCTTTATACTGTTTTATTATTAGTACTGCAAAACATTAATCTCATGTATGATATTTCAAGATGAGAGCACATAACTTCGGTTCTTACGAGACATGAAGGGTGGTATTCAGTTATGAATGTAAAATGACCCATGCATAGAATATGGAGCGTTTGTGGATTTATTTTTATCCGTCACACTTTTCATTTAACCTACGAAAGTTCGATGAAGGTGGTTTGCTACGCTTATTCTTCCGCTTTTATTGACACTCGCAAACTGTTCAAAGATACCAGTCACTTTCGTTTTGCGCTTTTCAGTTTTCATAAAGCTTCTCGGCGCCTTCAGTTCTCTCGCTATGATGGTCTTCTCTTCACGTACAGAAGACGATGCTCCATTTAGTTGTCTAACTAGTGCGTGCGAACATGGACACAGGGCCAGCGCAAACGACCTAGCAAGGGACGCCGGATTTCGCAGAGTGCCATGGAAGTGCCGGATTTGGACACTAAGGCTGGATCTGCCGAAGTGAGAGACCCAACCAGGAGGAGGCGGTTGGTCTTCAGCCGGTTGCGCCGCGTCCTGTGCGTCACTGTCTCCCTTTTGACGGCAGTGGCGGCCGCTGTCCTCTTCTGGTTAGAGGGCTCCACGCACGAAGCTGCACGCCGCACCACTATCAGCTCGATATTCGAGGGGGAGCTCATTATCCAGCCTGGCCCGATGTTCCAACCATTCTTCGGAAGGCACGCGCCGTCGTGTCCCGCTGTCTCTCTGTACGAACTGAAGGCGGCTTCATGGGCGATGTTGTCGACGATCCTGTCACCATGGCCGGGAGTCTGTACCTGGACGCTGCATTTGAGTACAGTGTCTCCCGTGACACGAAAATTGTGAACCTCATCTGTCTCGTATCGGGCGAACCACCGCAGCTGGAAGGAATGGACTGCATCGAAAACAGCAGCCTCCGAGAATGTTCGCGCTGCCGTTTGTGTGACGCCGTCGTTCACTGCTGCTACTCCCTTGGCAAGGATCTGAAACTGCAAAATGGCAACCGAATGCGAGCCATTGCAGAGGACGCCACACAAGAGCGCCCCACATCGGAAGGCCGCCGTGCGGCGAGCCAGCTCCTTGGGGTGCTGGCGGACGACGCGGCCTGGCGGCGCCTTGCCACGCGCAACGACAGAGCCAAGTTCGCTCGGGCTGTGATCCGCGCTGTGGAAGCAAGTTCGACGGCGTTCGTCTGCTGGTACCATGGCGGGAACGCTCTGCACACCGCTTCTACGACTTTGTCGTAGGCCTGGCTGCAGATGTGGCCGCACGGCTTCAGAAGAAAAACCACAGCTTCGGCTTCTTCCTGCCGCAGGGCTCTCAGAACCTGATCGCTTCGCAACTCAGGTGAATAAGATCCTGAACGCCCGACACAGCGTGCTGTTCTACCCAGATTTTTCGGTGTTATGGACGACTGCTGCTGCCGTCAGGTGGCCACCTCCGCAGGAAGCCCGCGGTCGCTCCTCGAACGAGACCACGGTGAGCGAGACAGACTCGAAAAGCGACAGTTTCGCTTGTTACCTTCTCGCGCCGCCGGCGGCCGCATCTCTGAGACTCGATGAGCGCCGCGATCCATTGAAATCGCAGAGTGTAGCTCGTGAAGTGGCTTCCACCTTCCTGACAGCCACTAATCTGTGCCACCTGTGGAATGCTTCTTGGAAGAACTCTGCGCACAAGTACAACACGTACGCTTGCGATGGAAGGCAGGCATGCAGTCTTCTACCAGAGCTCGTCTCAAGCGAGAAGCTTTGCCATCGATGTTTTGGCCCACACGCCCTCATCAACTTGCACAGGTTCCATCAGTTCATACTTAGAAGACGGGCTTCACGAGTGTGGAGAGAACTCTGCTGGGTCGGAGGAAGCATGGCTGACAACGGGATGCAGCTGCGTGTTGTATGCTGTAGAGCTTTTTTGGTTTGAAATCTGAATACATTTTACAGTTTAATGTATTTAGATGTAAAACGTGCGTTATGTCAAATTATAGTTCACGTGCTGCTCTGAGGTCGTTTCCCGTGGCCGTTTGTTTCTAGTCTTGGTTCGCACGCATGATGTCGCACAAGGGAAACGAGGTCGCAGTCCAGGCGATGAGCGTCCTGGTCCAGAAATCATTTGACATTTAGTGCATTCCTCCGTGCTTGCGATATCTTGTAGTTATACGCGCATATCGTAACGTTGTTTCGACCCTGGTATCGTTCTATCGCAAGTAGTCTATATCCAGTTTTACGTTTTGTGGGAATCCGGGCTTCCCGCCCGGTTGCCTTTGCGCGGCTGTTGCCGACATCCCGCGCTGTTCTCTTTCCCTTTCTCCCGCCTCAGGCGACAGAGAGGCGGATGGGTGACTAATCACTGTCATTCGGTCGCAGCTCCGCTTCGGCTTCCCAAGGGCCTTTGCCATTGGTGCCTTTTGGCGGGAATTCGGGACCCGCTCGGGCGACCGCACAACCGTGTATATATATTATATATATTAAAGACAAGGTAAAGGAAATGAGGGGCTCGTTTGACAAACATAAGAAGGAAGCCAACAGTCACCAAATATCCGGACGCACCCGATCCGATATTCGGAGGTCCTGGGTTCGGATCCGACCGGCGGCATGGTTTTTTCTGCTGCTTTGTAAGTAGTTTCCTTTAAGCGACAGATTAATCGAAGGGTTATTCTCAGCACTACAAATAATATTAAAAAAGAAAGATCCCCCCCCCCACACACACACACACATATATATATATATATATATATATATATATATATATATATATATATATATATATATATATATATATATATATATATATACTTATTTAGAGATTGATTTGGAGTTTAACACAGAGCCTGTCCTTTCTCAAGACTGAAGTTACAGTGATCTTCCTCCTCTTAAGGAGTTGACACACATGTCCGACACATGCACGAAACAGCAAGCAAACATGCTGGAAAAAAGATGGGCACAAAAGAAAAAATACTATAAATAGGCGAAAAAGAGAAACAAAAAAAAACTGGGAAAAAAAATACGCGCTGTCCCCCGCCGCTCACTGAGCAGCCGGAGGGAGCCGGCCCGGGAAAATAAGAAGAACGTGGATCGGGAGGGTATAATAGAGAGTTTTAGTTTCACGTACGTAGAGCTCTTACGGGTGACCAGTGCGCATGCACAGAACGCAAAGGGTATGCGCGAGTCTCGTATCGTTGACAAACATGGCGGCGCCCTGCCCGCCGCTTCATAGCGATAGCTGCTTCGTCGCTAATCTCTCGACGCGATATCGTGTTGTAAACTTGTATTCGCCATCAGTTTGCCCATTCTTACCCTCGCATAAAGTTTCAAGCGATAAATAGCTTTTGTTTTTCAGATATAAGGGCGATTTACCAGCCGTTAAGCCTAACGAAGCAGCGCTCCGACACAATTCGACTGGCTTGGCTTTGACTCGTCTTGTCTTAGAATGGCTACACCAGTGTCATCTATCAGTAGATGGGGCTAGGAAGAAAGAGCGGCGTCTGTCGCGTACGTGCAACTAAAAGGGTTTGAAACGACATGCACGTATGCTACGTAGACTTCTCACGTTTGCGTTCGTGAACTCTGTATGTACGTAAAACTAAAACTCTCTAATAGCCACCCCTCAAGGCAAAACTGAGCGGCGGCGAGTAAGGTGCACAGAAACAGGCGGTGGCGGGATCGCCCTACAGATAAAAATTAGAGATACGTGTACTCGCGTGCCCCGGCCAAAACGAGTAAACAAATAAACAGAATATATATACATTGCATACAGGGCAGGAGACGCGTCATCTGAAACCTCTTCGGCACCAAGAGTCAAGGCCGAATCAGAGGGGCAGTCGGCTTAAAGTGGCGGTCCCATTCTAATGGTGAACGGAAAACATTTTGCAGCGATAGCGATAGCTACATTACGGTAGCATTTCGAGCCTTCAGCGTGGCTGCACCGCCACCCTGTAGCTGAGCGCCACCCTGTGGCTGAGCCGCCATGCTGTCACGGGGTTGGTGACGTGGTGCGGAGCAGCTGCCGGCGGCGCGGCACAATGGCTGATCACGTGGTTCATCACGTGGTTGGTCACGTGACCAAGTTCCACTCAGCCAGCTGTAGCTATCGCGTCACTCCAGGTTTAACCAGAGCTAAACCACCGCCAATTTTTTTTGGTGATATTTGTGCGTCGACTGTACCTCGCTCGTTTGCTTCATAAATATAGTTCAGATATTTCCAAAAAGCTAATTTTTTTCTTTCAAAAAATGCATGTGGTTTAACGATAGCTGTAAATTTGTTTCAACTGTAAAAGAAAACGCAAATATGAAAACTGGCAGTTTAGCTCAACTTGTCTCAGGAAATGCAAAATTGTGAAAAATCTATTGCATCTAGACAGAAATATTTCGAGATACTTTGAGATCTGATGCTAATTAGCGTGGTTAAGCATGTAGAAATATGTGTATAGGTTAGTTCATTAGCCACACATGTTTGAAAACGAAGAAAACAAAACAGTGCAATCTGCAATAACTTTTGGGATATGCATTGTCCTGCGGGGACCATTTTTCACAGTTTGAGATCGTGTAATCTTTCTTCCTTTCTCAAAATATCATTCATCAGCCTCACTTAGTTTAAAGGTTATTCTTGATCAAGGTAGCAATTTTTTCGAAATAGTTGAAAACAAAATTCTTTACTGTTCATGTAAGAAACGCTTGGCAATTCTCAGATTTTGCGTGAAGAAACTTAATACTTCGCTGTACACGGCTAAGCATCGCCTTTACTCTATGGCTTTTGGGGAATGTGCACTGTCTAGTTGATTTTAGCTACCTTTTTCGTTGTGCTTATGCAGGACAGAAGCTCTTGAAACGTTCCGCGGCTTCCTTTTTTTCTGGTAAATACACTCTTAAAATATCGGACTCTCATTCTTTTATCAACTTGTAACAAGTCCACAAAATACAAACAATAATAGCAATAACGCAGCGACATGCGATAAATGTAGTAAGTAGCGCCAGCGACACGAGTGCACATTACTAAATGCTTGCTTTATTGCTGTATGGGGATTTAACGTCCCAAAGCAACTCAGGCTATGAGAGACGCCGTAGTGAAGGGCTCCGGAAATTTCGACCACCTGGGGTTCTTTAACGTGTACTGACATCGCACAGCACACGGGCCTCTAGAATTTCGCCTCCATAGAAATTCGACCGCCGCGGCCGGGATCGAACCCGCATCTTTCGGGCCAGCAGCCGAGCGCCATAACCACTGAGCCACCGCGGCGGCTTGCACATGACTAAATGGTCACAGCTCAGAAAAATAACGAGTGTGGCGCTGCCAAACAGCTAAAATTAGGGTGCCTCGATGCCAGCGCCGCCGTCCAGGGTGGTGACACGCTTTGGCATGCGCCGCGCCGCCGTCTTCTCCGCGCTCGCCATCTTGGGGCAAGTCGCTTTTCGTGCCGCTGCTGTGGAGGGTTCGAAGCCGTGTTTTGCGCTGGATTCTGAGCTAATGAACTGCTTTAATTCACGAAAAATAGCATGCCAGGGTGTTGTGTTCCATTGTGTGCCGGCTCGGCGAAGAAAGGAGCGCGATGTTTTCGTTTTCCACGGGATGAGGGACGGAGAAAAATATGGGAGGCGAAAGTGAAGCGTGAGAACTGGAAGGCGAATGACAACGCGAAGATCTGCGAGGTAAGCCACAATGTCTGTGCTCTTTTTATGCATCATTAAAACTTCTTTTTTTGGCTAGTTTGTTCATATAGATAATGTAAAAAAATTTAGCGCGAACAGACACAGACCCCGAGGAAGATGACACACACACACACACACACACACACACACACACACACACACACACACACACACACACACACACACACACACACACACACACACACACACACACACACACACACACACACACACACACACACACACACACACACACACACACACACACACACACACACACACACACACACACACACACACACACACACACACACACACACACACACACACACACACACACACACACACACACACACACACACACACACACACACACACACACACACACACACACACACACACACACACACACACACACACACACACACACACACACACACACACACACAAGCGCTTGTGTTTGTGTGCCGTCTTTCTCGTGGTCGTTGTCTGCGCTAAAGCTTTTAGATCTTTTTCTAAATGTCGCTCACAGTTATGTGCTTTCAGTAGGAATAACATTATACCACACGGCTTCGCCCATCCGCTCGTAAGCACTGACTTTGTGCGGTTTGAATATATGTTTTTGCCTTGTTCACCAATCTCCCACTGTGCGCAACAGGAATTTTTGTGTGCCTTCAAAGCTGCAGCTCGAAGCCTAGTTAGAAACGTGAGTACAGCACGTGTTGTATCGCATTGCCTGGCATTGGAAGTAGCGCGCTTTGTTCTTGAGGCGGAGCATTTTGAATTACCAGTTAGGTGAAGGCTTACAAGCTAAATATATGAATCATTGCGTCTTTTCACTTTCAGTGAGCTACACTGAACTTCCGTATCATTCACGGAGTGTCTCACGATGATCTTTACTCTCTCGCGATCGCACATTTTTTTTGTTCAGAGCCGCGGTGAAAACACGTGAAGCAGGTGGACCCCGGTATTTGTCGAAGGAATGCGCCATTGTACTCTTTCAACAGCTGCCCTTTACACTCGATCTTGAAAGCTGGTAGCAGCCGTCGAGGCTTCCGGTTCACGCAGATTAAGGAGCATTCCCCTCTCTCCTTTTCAAAAAAGAATATAATAGAGGCTGACGGGTGAACCTCCCACGTGCTACCTACCCACTTTTGTGGCCAGAGTAGGAAGTGAAAATGCAGTCTATGAACAGGCAGTTTCGGTTGCAAAAACCTGCCTACGAGTCAGCCGTTCTGGAATTTTGCAAGTGGTCTTTTCGCAAGTGCTAAATTCTGCGCAGCACAAATAATAGGCCCCTTCACCTTCCTTTTCTCAAATTATTCACGGGAATAATTTTTCGAGGTATTTGCGATTCGCAACGAACCCAAAGTTAGGCCCTCGCGAAAATTAAGTCGTTTACAGTATATGGCTGGCAATTCGACTAGTCGCGAAGAAACTTCTATTGTGAACTGTCCGTCGCTTTAAGAAAGCGGTCGCGAGGAAGCAAGGTGCCTGCGCAGTACAGAAGTTCATCCCGAATACAGCTCTTTCTTCTCCATGTAATGACACATCGCGAGGCGAAGTGCACCGTTGTCAAACGCGCAAATACAGGTCCGAGGTTAAGCCAAATTTAAGTGAAGTTAAATTTGCCCGTCCGACACCCGAATTAGTGCTGTCGCTTGGTTGGCGTCCACAGAAATACTTCGTGATCCTGTGCTTGTAATATCGCACCGCTTCCTTAACGCTTTTTTATTATCTCATTTGTTTGCGTGCACACGACCAGAGGCGCGAAATGACAGTTTCATCGTCTCTCTCATTTTAGCGCCACTTCGAGGAAGATCAGTTTGAGGGCAACAGAATGGATGGACGGCGGCTCCTCAAGTCAACGGCTGTTCCGACGTTGTTTGATTTTAGAGGTAAGTGTTTTCCCCCATTCGGTTTGCTAGCCTAGTATCCGCATCAGAGAATCTGAGGAGCACTAGAGCCTCGGATATGTTTAGGTACTGATGAATTAATTTCTTTCTTGCGCGAACAGCTGAGCCGAAGCGAAGAAAGCCGCCTGCACCGCGGCTTTTTCCTGGTAGTTCTACACCTGACGCTACAAAAGGCTCTTCGCCAACCCCTGAGACGACACCTGACCAGGAAGAGACCCTAACGATGCCTGAAAACACGCGTGAAGACTCAGGAGAACAAATCGACATTTTCTCGCTGTCCACAAGTGAGCTGCAAAAAGAGCTGCAAGACGAAAAAAGAAAACGCAGCCAGTTAGAAGAAAGTTTGTTGCAGGCAAACAAAAAGCTGAAAAAAGCTGCAAAAAGAACAAAGCAGCTCGAAGAAAACCTTACAAAGTTGACGGCAAATTTGAGCTTCCTAAACCAGGACCAAAAGGCTGCCTTGGGAAAGAAAAACCGGAAGAATTGCTCCTGGGGTGCCAACACGATCAAGAAGGCGCTACAGCTTAAGTTTTCATGTGGTTCGGCCGGCTACGACCTTTTATTGGAACAAGGGCAGCCGCTTCCATCTAGAAGGACTCTGTGCCGGAGACTGCAACACTTAACCTTCCTACCTGGTGTGCTAACAGAAATTCTAACTTTAATGGAAGCCAAAGTGGCTGCAATGTCTGAGATTGAAAGGCCTGCGTCCTTTTCCTAGATGAGCTGGAAATTCGGAGAGGTGTGGAGCTGGACCGTAGCAGTGACTGCTTTCTTGGCAAGATCACGCTCCCCGAAAGTGACCAGACTGCCAACCATGCCCTTGTTTTCATGGTAGGTGGTTTGAATACCAGATGAAAGCAAGTAATAGTCTACCACTACACAGGTGCGTTTGTCAGTGGAGATAAGCTCAAAGACTTTGTCTTTCATTTAATACAGTTGTGCACCCAGATATCACTGCGCGTGGTATGTGTCACTTGCGACATGGGTAGTTCAAATCGTTCCATGTGGAAGTCACTGAACCTGTCGAGTTCCCGCAGTTTTGTAACTGTTTGTTCTGTGCCACATCCATGTGACAGCGAAAATGTTTTGTATTTCATGCCAGACCCTGCGCATGTGCTAAAAAATTTAAGAGGGCATTTGGTGCGAAAAGATGTGATGCATCTTAACGATGCCATCGTCGCAAGGTTCAAGTTGCCCAGCAATGAAGTGTCGATCGCGCATGTGGAGGCTGTTCTAAAACTCGACACAGACCAGTTGCAGGTCGCATCGAACTTGAGCAACATCCACATATCTAACGGTCATTTTACAAAAATGAAGGTAGGGATAGCGGTTCAGCTGTTTCGTGAAGCCCCAGCAGCGATTAGATATTACATCGAAATTGGGAAGCTGTCACCCGAAGCAGAAACAACTGCGTGGTTTTTTGGAGTAATTTTTAAATGGTTCACAATAATGACTGCTCGCCATCCCTCTGTCGCTCTCAGTTTGAAGAATGAGAGTAAATATGAGGAAGCCATTGCACATCTCAAACTCACAATGGAAGTCATCGAAGGCTTGGGAATAGGAGTAAAAAAAGTGTGGAAGCCAAGCCAGGCAGAGGTGCTCATGTCAACAACAGTAGTCCTGCAGCTGCACATCTTTCTGCTGAAAGAACGCCGGTACAGTTTTGTTTTGACTGGGAGGATGGTCCAAGATTGTTTGGAAAACCTTTTTTCGGTCATCAGAATGATTTCACCTGTGCCGAGCTCATACGACCTAAAAAATGCACTCAAGATTGTAACTGTCAGCCAGTTCCTCAAAGTTCCGAAAACTTCAGGCTACGACGTCGATGACAGCACTTACCTGGTTGATTTTTTTTCGGCCGAAATCAAAGAAGTTCAGCACGAAGCTGAAGTGCACGAAGGACTTTCAGCATGTGATGAAATTGAAGCAATAGAGTCATTGACAAGAGCTGAAATCGACATCGTCGCTCACCTGGCCGGGTTCTTGGTAAGGCCCCTTGCGCTTTCCGCAAGGTCCTGCGCCCCGTGCACACGAATGCTTCTTTCTGAAGAGGTACGAGAGGAGCATACCCTAGTGCAGTTGAAAGAATATAATGCTGGAGCCCGTAACCTTGTATATGTGAGCGAGCAAGTTCTTGACTTTGTTTCTTCGTGCGAAAGTCTCTTTAAAAACCTATCGGAACAAAAAGACATCTGTCGTTTGAAGAGTCCAATGAAGACCATTAAATACCTTATCGAACAAACCGTTCCCATTCCGGCGGTTGATTGCGCGGAACACCCAAATCTTATGAACAGACTGTTAGAGCGGTTTGTGACGATGCGCCTGCGCATTTACTTGCGTTGGCTAAGCCAGCCAGAAGAATCGGATGATGGGTACGGCAGCAAAACTGTCGCTGGCACAAACCTTGAATAAACTGTTTAAGAGATGTCTCCTCCTAGGCACGCAGCCAGAGGCAGCTTCAAGCGGTTGATGATTATTTTGAAATAAAATGCTGTGTACATCATCGTGTGGCAGGAGTCAAAGTTTGGTCTACTCATCACGGATAATCTTTTTCTGCTGTCTATTTTACTGTCTACAATAGACGACTGCGATGCAAAATATTTTTATATGCGCGGCTGACCAAAACGTCAACTAGTTGTTCATCTGCATCAACAGACGCAGTTAAAGCCTTTTGCATGTCATGCATCTTATAAACTCCGTCATGTTCTGGCAGTACAAAAGGCATTGCTCTATAAAACAGTCACTTCAGTTAAAATAACCGCTTTGAGCATCTGAGACGGCCAAAAAGTAAGTGCTGTCCTAGCTGCACAGTGGTCATTTGCTCTAAAAGCTGCGCTTGCAAGCAAACGCTAGCTCTTTTTTCATTTATATCACTAAGCAAAAAGTGCTCAGAACTGTGAGCATATATGCAGAAACCTTATACAGCTCAGCCTGCTAGCGAAAGCGCGTTCTAAAGAAGGATACCGGCCGACGCTCCGTAGCCCCGCATTTAAGCGCTTGCCCCAAGATGGCGCCCACGAAGGTCGTGTCTCCACCCTGTACGGCGCAGCGCTGGCATCGAGGTACCCTAGCTAAAATTAGCTAAGATCGAGAGCTGTTTACAAGCATACCGGAGGCGTACTACCGGAGAAGTATACCTGTTTACCGGACTCCTCCTGCGCAAGCGCAGTGGTATTGTTGGGGTGAGGCGGAGCCACTGCGTGTGCGCAGCCGGCATCCGGTAAACCGGTATACGTCTCCGGTATGCTAAAAACGTCTGATGTATCTACGATATTTGCACATTGCCCTCTATTTTGCCCTCTGTACTCTGTGTTGAACATGTGTTGAACTTCCAAGCAGATTTCCGCCATATTGGTTTGCTGGATTGCTTTTTCATTGGACGCTACGAAATGCATTCTGGGCGTCGTCTTATTTTTCGAGGACAGCTTTGGCATTGTTGAAGGGACTATGCAATAAATTATTTGAGATTACGTAAAGCAGACGAGAGATAGGCATTTCATCACTCGTCACCCCAACGCAAGAATTTTTAAGCTAGAATCAATAACAACGAAGATATAGAAGATTGAAAATTACGCTCCTCCTCTCCCTCCTCAACTCGTACACGCGGGGCCCCAGACAAAAATAAGGAAAAGAGCTTTGGGACTGGGCCCCGCCCAAGATACGCCATCCGCTGACCTTCCTTTTGCAACTTCCGGTTGTCGCTCCTAGCACCCCCGCAGCAGCGTCGGCGGCGTGATTGCGGCGCGCGTCGGGTTTCTTTGCTTGTCGTCATTTGTAGTTAGCAGTAATGGACCCGGACCTCGAGGCGCGACTGCTCGCTCTTACGGCCGCGATGGGCATCGAGCCCTATGCGTTGAACGCCAGCGATGACAGTAGCGACTCGGCGAGCCACTTCGAGTGGCTCCGGAACTCCCGACAGCAGGAGGCGGCGGAGGAAAATTGAAACCATATGCGCGAAGGCAATGCCCTGGCTCGCGCTTGCCCGAGAGAGTCGCGCGGCGGCACGAGCAGACGATTTTCACGGCTACCGGAAGCGTGCCCGTGACGTCGTGGCTGCTGTGGCTCTAGCGAATGACAGCGTGTCGTGGCCTGGTGACGTCATGGGTATTGTGACGTCTTTTTTCACGATTTTAGTTTCAAAATCGGTCACTACGAGCACACCAATCGGCCCGCGAATTAAAAAAAAAACGCGCTTTTTAAATATTCATAATAAATTGCCGGCTCAGTTCCGAAGACTCATACTTGGTGTGAACCCTTCTTAGCATCATTTATAACCATTGAAAACATTTACAAGCGACTTTTTATTCAATGCATAGTCCCTTTACAGAGACAGGAAAGGGAAGGAGACAGGTTTTTGCTTCGTGCCGTCGGTTGTTCGTTGTTCCTGCTAGTGGTGTGGAGGGGAAGTTGGAGAGCGCTCGATTCGCCTGCACTCGCTGCACCACTTCGGCAAAGTTCTGCTGTGGTGCCGCGAGTGTGTAGCGCTAGTTCCGGCATTTTGAGTGCAGTTTGGCACTGTCTGCTTCTAAAACGGATGGTGGAGTGCAGGCCTGGTTGTCTGCTAGCCTTGGCGAAGCCAATGAATTACAGCCAGCTGTTTACAGCCCTCATGAGCTGCTGCCAACATCTCGTACCTCGTGAAGAAATGTTCAAACAGCACATCACAATAAAATGTTGCCATAAGCCAGCCTCGATGCGTGCATGTGCACCTCGTGACGTCTTTGCTTTTTACAGTGGTGTCAAATACGCGCAGCTTTTTCTTTGGAGAACTCGAGCAGCGTTCTAGCTTGTCGACGAGTGGAATCACTTGAGTCTCCGCCGTTCATCACAACGCGCAAACCATCACCGCCTCCATGGCGGCTTCAGCTGCGCTATTTCAGCCCTAACCACCGAAAAGGTGCAGCTTTTTCCTGAACTAGACTCGCACTTCTTTCAAACGAATGCCGTGGTTCAGAAGGTGCGATGTTCCACCGCTGAAATGAATCCATGTGAGGTGCAGCGCCGCGAGAACTAGTTCATGTGGTGCAGGTGAATCGAACGGACTTATAAGTCGGGTACAACTCAAGAAGGAAACAGCACATGCCCATCAAAGGAGGTCGCCCAGCCAAGAGCGTCGACCGAACAGTTTTCTGTTTTCTCTCCACCGGTGCGCCACGACAGCACAGGTGAAGACTGAAGCCGCCACGACCCCACCGAGAACGTTGAGCGCTTTTGCGCAAAAGACGCTCTCGCGCGGACATATGCGAAAGGTGAGCGCACCCCCCCTCCCATACCCCATCCTGCAGTGGCCAGTGCTGCTGAGACAATAGACGGGGGCGCAACACCTACTACTACCCTGTCCTTTCTCCCTGTCTTTTTCACAATTTTATTTCATTCCTACCTGTCAGCTCGCCATCTATTTCCTTTCTGCTGCTCCAGATAAGGTGCTCCTAGAGACGATGGCAGATGCCGGGGCAGCAAAACCTTTTGCTTTCTTTTTGTGTTATTATTCTTTTAATAAACTACTACTGTCTATGCAGGTAAGGCTACGCGTAGACTTATCCCGAACAAAGAACATTTCACTCTCGACGACACGGGACAAAGCGCCGTCTCCTTCCCTCTCTTTCGCAGACTTGGCTGCATGCATAGCCACAGAAATCGACGTGACTGGCTGGAGGGCTCCCTCTGAGTTGCATGTGCCGCTTCGTTCTTTAGCTGTAGCCTCGTGGTTGTAACCGAGTATACTGCTGAGAAGTCCCCTCCCCCGGAACTGGCCCAAAGGACCGCCTCCTTCTCTTTACAGCTTAGCCAAGAGCTGTGCGCCCCACCTGCAGGCGGGGTAGACTGGTAGCGCCAAATACAAAAGGCACAGATTGGAAACGTCTTGCTTCTTGACGCCTGTTTCATTTATATCGTGTAGCGACCGAAGAGGTCGTCAGGCGGTGCGTTTCGAGAATTAATCAGGCTCATATCTCAACCAAGAGCGGTTTCGTGCTATCCGGGTGCCAGACCCATCCGCCGTGTCAGCGCTCATTTTGTCCCGCTTTCATTTGAAGCTTGCTCTAGCGTGTCGCCTTGCCGTGTTCTGAAAGGTGTCGTCTAACCATGCTAGCAAGGCTTGACATGCGAGAGCTTAGGCGGATGTTAGTTTGTTTGTCCGCATACGGAATGCATAGCCGCTGTATTTCATTTGTGTGGTGTGACATTCCGTGTGTGATACGAGGATCCACGTACGACGGCGCGGCGTAGACGGGGAACCGTGACAGCGGCATCATCAATTGCCCAGCCATGCTCTTTGAGTGACGACCGGAAAAACCGGTCCCGCCGCCGCCCCGGGGAAACAGGCTTTGTCCTCCCCAATTTCCGGTTGCATTCCAGGACAGGGGAGCTGTCAGCGGGCCAGAGCGCGCCGTACCACAGCCGACGCTATGCGAAACCGCGAAGACGACATTCTTTCCCTCCCCCCCTTTGTCGTGGGCTATCGCCGGGAAGGCACCCACAGCTTCCCAGAAGGGCCGCGACGGACACCTGTCATGGCGGACAGGCAGTACTCGCCAAGAATGTGGAAAGACAGGCGCTAGTGAATTAGCTCCGAAGAGAGAGCCTGTGTATACTCTCACTTGAGAGAGAGTGGTGGCGTTTTTGTTGTTTATTTAGTTTGTATTGTTAACAGACTCTGGGGTCGAGGCTAAGCCCAGCCCAAGGGGTGGTCCCCATCTCGCATGTTATTTTGGATTGGAGAATTGATGCTTTGGGCGGGCCACTGGAAATGACCGCCCTTAGTCCTTTGTTAATCAAGTGCTTAAAAGCGCATGTAAACGGATGCAGTTCAGTCTGAGCTGGGGCTCCATGCTTAGCATGTAATGTGATGCTACTTAGGCACTAACCTGCCCGGTCGATGAGTAAAGTAGTGCAAAGTTTGTTCTGTTATAAAATTATGCTCTGCTGTCATCATCTACAAGCTCGCCTCCTGTTCATCTTCCAAGCCGAACGACACTAGAGGAAGGGTTTGTGAACCATCCTCGAAGAAACGGACGACTATTGAAATTCTACTGCAAGCACGCTCAGGACGACATCGTTCGCGAAGAGGGCCTTCAGCGCCGAAGCCCGTCGGCGTGCAGCTTCTGCCAGCAACCGCTCGAGCCCAACTCCGGAGCCACTCCATCGCCCCCATGAAGTCGTCGGCACGTAAGCTCGGACGCCCCAGCCTCTGATGTATAACCTTAACCATGTGTAATTATTGAATATACCTGTTTGTTTAAACTGAGCCATACGGTGTCTCTTTGCCTCTCCGTCCCGTGTGGACCTGCGCATTATGGGGGTCATCACACTGGTGTCAGAAGTGGGGTCTCAAAAGCAAATGTCCTCTGAATGCTGTGACATTCATGACTTCAAAATTGTAATCAAAAGGGAATCACGGGACTGATTGTGGGACTTTTACCCCCATTTGAGAGGCTTGAGGCACTGGAGGGCTTGAAAAAAAAAATGACTGTATCTGAGGGAGCTCCCACTCCACAGCCGTCGCTCGGAGCAAGCATGCTGGCATTAGGAAGCGTCATTCCGACGTTTACGGGAGATAAGACAGGGGTTCCAATCTGCGATTTCTTTTCCATGCTAGAAGAGATTGGGAAAATGGGGGGATGGTCCGATGCTCAAATGCTGGGAATGGCGAGGTGTAAGATGGCAGGAGCTGCTCATGATTTTGCATGGCGAGACGAAAAAGTAAAATCCACAAAATCATTTGCGGAATTTAAGAAGCTCGCGTTTGAGCATTTTGACACTGAACCACGTCACGTGCGAGTACAGAGGTTCCGTGACGCCGGACAGATGGTAGGGGAGGACGTGCGAACGTTTGCGTCGCGGCTTCAGCGCTTAGCGCGCGATACGTTAAGCAGGGAGGAGGAAGGAGACCAGCTTAAGAAGAAATACGCGGAGGATATACTTAAAGAGGAAATGACCGCTTTGTTCGTGGCTGGTCTGCAAGACCCCGTGCGCCGGTTCGTGCTCTCGCGCAAGCCGAGCAATTTCGACCAAGCCGTGGAGGCCGCATTGGATGAGGAACAAAATGAGGCGTTAACGACAGCCGCAGCGAGAGTACGCGTCATAGAGAGAGCGGTGCTCAAGCCTGAGGTTGCTCTCTTGACAGAGCGGTTAGATCGCTTGGAACAGCTGCTAACTCAGCAGGTAGAACGCCAGGTTGAAGCGCGCGCTCAACAGCGCCCATTCGCTGGAAACCGGAGACCGCCACAAAGCTACAGGCGCGGTATGCGAGATTTTGAAGAAATCGTATGCTTCGCTTGCCAGGGTCGCGGACACATCGCCAGGTTCTGCCAAAACATGCGCCGTGGGGAGCCACAAAGAGAAGCAGGCGAGACACGCCCTAAGCAAGCCTACAGCGGGGCTCCAGATACCGAGTCAAAAAACTAGTTAGTCCTCCCCAGCCTGAGGAGCGTGGGGAGGAAGCAGTAGATGATGAGGTGGTGGTAGTTTGTGTGGCCGACGAGGCATGCCCTGTTGTGCGTTGCAAGTTAAATGGTTGTTGCATGGAATTGTTGATAGATACGGGGTCAAAGGTGACATTGCTTAAGGAGAGCAGTTTTAACACGCTTCGAAGGAAGGGGGACCGCGAGGTGTTGGAAGCGTCTGGTGGTATGGCAACCAAATTTGTAGGCATAACGGGGGATCCTCTTGGCATAAGTGGACTCTACCGGTTACACTTCTCTCTCGGCGGAATTGCATTGGAGCACCCCTGCTACGTATGCCCGGACACGGTGTCTCTGCCAAACGGAGTGTCAGGTATATTAGGGCAGGATTTTTTGAGAAAAGGGAAGGTAGTAGTCTCATTCTCTGAGGAAGAGGTTAATGCGGGCGGCTCAAAAGTTCCGTTTTTGAACAGGAGAGGGGCTGAGATTCGCATTACCGATATTGACACCCGTCAAACAGTGGGATCATTGGAGAAGGTATATTCGCGGGTTGCCGTCCGGCTGGTCGAGGAGGCGGTCGTCCTTCCTTGGTCGGAGCACATTTTGTACGCGTTTGTGCCTTCAGATGTAGAGAGCGGCGCCGTGGGAGTGCTTGAGCCGGTCGACTCTCTCAGCAATGGCCTGAAGGCAGCCGCGTGCCTCGTGACAGTTAATGACGCCCACAGAGTGCCCCTACGGGTGGTTAACTGTAGCCAGCAGCCACTGAGCCTTCCCAAGAACAAAACATTGGCTTTCTTCACCTCTGCGATAGAGCAACGTGAGCCCACCGATACGGTACTCGCAACTGTAGAGCATGCTAGTCCTTCGGCTGCTCCAAAGGTGTCGTTCGATCTTTCTCACGTAAAATCCAGGGAGAGGGAGGCTCTGGCTGGTTTGCTGAACGACTACTCGGAGGTATTCGCCGCGTCCAACCTGGATTTGGGCTGCTGTGGCGTTATAAAGCACAGGATAGAAACCGGCACTTCATCGCCCGTTTACCAGCGTGCGTACAGGATTCCTTACTCCCAACGTGAGGAGATGGAGCGGCAGGTGCAGGACCTGATTGATCGCGGCATTGTCGAACACTCAAAGTCACCCTGGGGAGCACCAGCACTATTGGTGGAAAAGCCAGATGGCTCGTATCGATTGGTAGTGGACTACCGCAAACTAAATGCCGTAACTCGCATCGATCCATACCCCATCCCCAATATACAGGAGACGCTTTCTCAGCTGGGCTCTGGCAGGTACTTCACGGTAGTGGACATGGCGGCGGGATTCTGGCAGATAGCAATGGATCCGGCAGATGCCGAGAAAACGGCATTCAACACGCCCTCAGGGCACTATGAATGGAAAAGA
Source organism: Amblyomma americanum (assembly GCF_052857255.1). Classification (NCBI taxonomy): domain Eukaryota; kingdom Metazoa; phylum Arthropoda; class Arachnida; order Ixodida; family Ixodidae; genus Amblyomma; species Amblyomma americanum. Next base: position 359,650,279 of record NC_135497.1, read on the forward strand.
ATGCCGATGGGTCTGGCCAACAGCCCTGCTGTCTGGCAGAGAACCGCTGATGTTATCCTGGCAGGTCTTCTGGGGAGGCTGTGCTTCGTGTATATGGATGACATTATCATATACAGTGGCAGTTTTGATAACCATTTGCGCGATATTGAGCAGGTTTTGGTGCGACTAAGAGCAGCGGGTCTCAAACTGAAGCCCTCTAAGTGCCAATTCCTCAAAAACGAGGTGAAATACCTCGGGCACGTTGTTTCAGCTGACGGCGTGCGACCGGACCCTGAGAAACTAAGGTGTGTCTCGGATTTTCCATCCCCGACTAGCGTCCGCCAGGTCCGGCAGTTTCTCGGCCTGATCGGTTACTACCGAAGGCACATAGAGGAGTTCGCCAAGCTCGCTAAGCCGCTCACCGCCTTAACAGCCAAAAATGTCGCCTTTCGTTGGGACGAAAACGCGGAGAATGCTTTTGGGGCCCTGAAAAGGAAGCTAATGAGTGCACCGCTGTTACGCCACCCGGATTTTAGTTTGCCCTTCGTTATGGCCACAGATGCGTCAAAGTTCGCAGTTGGTGCCGTGCTATCTCAGGTTATCGAGGGCAAAGAACATCCCGTTGCTTTTGCTAGCCGACAGTTGAGCCCCACAGAGCAAAAGTACGGAGCTACGGAAAGGGAGTGCCTCGCCGTTGTCTGGGCAGTAAAGCACTTCAGATGCTACCTTTACGGCCGCAAATTCAAGCTAGTCACAGACTGCCATCCTCTGAAATGGGTGATGAGTGTCAGGGACCCTAGCTCGCGACTCGCTAGATGGAATCTACACCTGCAGGAATACTGCTTTGAAGTTGAGCACAAGTCAGGGAAGACACATCTGAACGCTGATGCACTCAGCCGCACAGCTGCCGTGGCAGCTATAGAAGAGTTTGTCCCCGTAGTCGACCCCGCCGAATTACGCACAGAGCAGTGCAAAGATCCTGACCTGAAGCGAATAATCGAAAGCTTAGAGGGCGCACCGTCTCATCCCGAACAGCTAGGTTATTTCATTGACAAAGACGGCACCCTGTGTCGGCGCACGAGGCCAACCAGGAAAGGGAGACCAGAGAAAACCGCTTGGGAGAGAGTCGTCATACCTCGGTCGTGGACAGAAAGGGTTCTTCGCGCGTTTCACGATGCGCCATGCGCCGGTCATTTTGGCGTAGCGAAGACACGCAGGCGTGTGGAGCGTTTGTACTTTTGGAGTGGCATGCGACAGGATGTTAGAGACTACTGTGCGAAGTGTCATTCCTGTCTCGAAAGAAAAACACCCAAGGGACGAAGACCAGCTCCAATTCAGCCGTTCCCTGAGGTTTCGGCTCCCTTCGAGCGGACAGGTATGGACATAATGGGCCCATTGCCCACGACCACTTCCGGAAACAAGTACATTTTAGTATTTGTCGACCACCTTTCAAAATACGCGGAAGCGGTAGCACTCCCAGATCAGAAGGCAGACACGGTTGCAAGAGCATTTGTCGAACAGATCGTGCTCCGACATGGACCCCCGAGGCAACTCTTGACAGATCGGGGAACGAACTTCGTGTCGCAGCTAATGAGGAGAGTTTGCGAGCTGCTTAAGATCGCTAAGAAGCAGACAACACCGTACCATCCGGCTTGCAACGGCGCGGTGGAGCGACTGAACCAAACCGTGGCCGGGTTCCTGTCGCATTTTGTTTCGCGCGACCAGCGGGACTGGGACTTGTGGCTCCCGTATGCAATGTTTGCCTACAATTCCGCAGCACACGAGAGCACGGGCGAATCGCCATTCTTTCTTCTCTACGGCCGAGACCCGGACCAGCCTAGTGAAGTGCCAGAGGGCCCCCGTCGTGTCCCATACGCTTCACTGGACGACTATAAGGTTGAGCTAGAATCGCGCTTGCAAGTGGCGAGGGACATCGCAAAGGAGTCCTTAAAGAAAGCGGCGAAGCGCAGGAAGGAGGTGCACGATCGCAGTGCTAGAGACGCGCCGTTTGATGTGGGGGACAGCGTGTACATTGAAAACTGCCAAAGGCAGATTGGGCTAGCTCGTAAGTTCCAGACGAAGTGGAGAGGACCGTGCGAGGTTGTCGAGAAGCTTTCTCCGGTAAACTTCAGAGTCCGAGACGTGAACCGGCGTTTGATAAGGATACACGCAAATCGCCTCAAGTCGGCACCGGTTCAGTATTCACGAAATGAGGAAAGGGAAAGCGCGGATTTTGATGGGGACAGAAGTGAAGCGGAGCGCGCAGATAGTTCGCAAGAAACGCCCTCTCCTGCATTTGTTCGGCAGGCGCCCGAGGTGACGGCCGGAATGCCACCGGATTTACTTCATGCATTGCTAGAAGAAGAAGCGCGCGAGGTTGCCGCGCAGATAACGCCAGGAGAGGCTCCTGCCACGAGCCCTCGCAAGTCCCAAAGCAGACAAAGGGGCACAGACTTATTTAGTATGACTCATGAAGGCCGATATCCGCTGCGAAATCGGAAAGCTAAGTCGGACTAATGGGGTAAACAGAGCGGAGTTGTGAACTGGTTAGAATTGTGTAATGCCGCAGCTCATAACATTGCTATGTGCTTATGTGTTAAGTTATCGGAGTTGGTAGTTAAACCTTTCTGTCATTAAGTAACACCTGCACAGGAGAGCATGCGGAGCGCATGCAGAACCTGCCCTACTTCCTTTCGTTATCTATATTTTTGTCTGTGCCGTGATCGTGCTAGAAGTGGGAGCTCCTTTGTAACTGTGGTAAATTTATTTTCGTCCAGTTTGGACTAGAAAGGAGAGGCTTGGGTGCTGAGTTTCATGTTTATCTGTAAAAGAAGATCAGTGCTGCCCCTGGAGACGCCAGTATTGACAGCGGAGGCATATGGTGTTGTGCAGTGGTGTTGAGTGCAGCGAAAAGTGCTTTGTCGGACGCACTGTGCGAGGCGATTCAGAAAGACAAGGGGAGCTGCGTGGACTCAAATGTTCGGAGAACATTCTTCTGGAGGGTGAGCGAGTGTGACATTCCGTGTGTGATACGAGGATCCACGTTCGACGGCGCGGCGTAGACGGGGAACCGTGACAGCGGCATCATCAATTGCCCAGCCATGCTCTTTGAGTGACGACCGGAAAAACCGGTCCCGCCGCCGCCCCGGGGAAACAGGCTTTGTCCTCCCCAATTTCCGGTTGCATTCCAGGACAGGGGAGCTGTCAGCGGGCCAGAGCGCGCCGTACCACAGCCGACGCTATGCGAAACCGCGAAGACGACATTCTTTCCCTCCCCCCCTTTGTCGTGGGCTATCGCCGGGAAGGCACCCACAGCTTCCCAGAAGGGCCGCGACGGACACCTGTCATGGCGGACAGGCAGTACTCGCCAAGAATGTGGAAAGACAGGCGCTAGTGAATTAGCTCCGAAGAGAGAGCCTGTGTATACTCTCACTTGAGAGAGAGTGGTGGCGTTTTTGTTGTTTATTTAGTTTGTATTGTTAACAGACTCTGGGGTCGAGGCTAAGCCCAGCCCAAGGGGTGGTCCCCATCTCGCATGTTATTTTGGATTGGAGAATTGATGCTTTGGGCGGGCCACTGGAAATGACCTCCCTTAGTCCTTTGTTAATCAAGTGCTTAAAAGCGCATGTAAACGGATGCAGTTCAGTCTGAGCTGGGGCTCCATGCTTAGCATGTAATGTGATGCTACTTAGGCACTAACCTGCCCGGTCGATGAGTAAAGTAGTGCAAAGTTTGTTCTGTTGTAAAATTATGCTCTGCTGTCATCATCTACAAGCTCGCCTCCTGTTCATCTTCCAAGCCGAACGACACTAGAGGAAGGGTTTGTGAACCATCCTCGAAGAAACGGACGACTATTGAAATTCTACTGCAAGCACGCTCAGGACGACATCGTTCGCGAAGAGGGCCTTCAGCGCCGAAGCCCGTCGGCGTGCAGCTTCTGCCAGCAACCGCTCGAGCCCAACTCCGGAGCCACTCCATCGCCCCCATGAAGTCGTCGGCACGTAAGCTCGGACGCCCCAGCCTCTGATGTATAACCTTAACCATGTGTAATTATTGAATATACCTGTTTGTTTAAACTGAGCCATACGGTGTCTCTTTGCCTCTCCGTCCCGTGTGGACCTGCGCATTATGGGGGTCATCACAGTGGACAAATTATTTTGCTGCGAATGTGTGAATGGATGGCAACTGCCCTATCTCAAAACGATTTGCTACCAACCCATGAAACCAAAGGGCGGGCTAAACACGAAAGTACGCATGTTTATTGCGTGTTCCCTGAGCAGTAAATACGACCAATACACTCCGCTTACATTAAAATAAAGAACAGTAGCCCACCCAATATATCGGTTCGAAAACTACTAATGCATGCACTCTGCTTTTTGCGTGTGCATTATCACGGGAAGCTGAAGCAAGACGGGGGCGTAGCTGCCAACGTTCTTCCATAGCGTGCCACTTTTGACATCGCGTTTCAGTGTCGAATAAAATACCGTTGGGAAAAAAATCTCAGCAAATGACTACACGCTTATTAAAGTTGCCTGCAGGACAACAGACGGTGTGAAAATAACAGCTGTTCCTTCAATTTCGAGGTACGCGTGCGCGGAAACACACACACACACACACACACACACACACACACACACACACACACACACACACACACACACACACACACACACACACACACACACACACACACACACACACACACACACACACACACACACACACACACACACACACACACACACACACACACACACACACACACACACACACACACACACACACACACACACACACACACACACACACACACACACACACACACACACACACACACACACACACACACACACACACACACACACACACACACACGCGCGCGAGCGCTTTTTCCATCCTTGATCCAACCCAAATCGTGGCAAATCGACGCAAGGCGAGTAAGATATACATTTCAGCACGCGATGGAAGATTCTAGAGGCAATAAGCAACCTATTGAAGCAAACTGGATGCAAGAAAGACGTACGTCTAACACAAATAAGAGCACGCTGTTGAATGTCCAAGCGGGAGAGGGGAGGGGGACGCCCCAAGTGCCTACAGAACTATCCCTTTGTAGCCGACCCCTTTTCTGGCAACGTTCCTGCACACCGCCCCCCCCCCTTTCTTCGTACAATGTTCAGTCAGAGTCGGCCTCGTGAATGATATTCATATATTCTGAATTTTTGTGAGCCTTGGCAAAGTTCTGTCTATGTTGAGCGGAATTGGTTGCAAATGCCGCCGCATGTACGACGAATATTTTTTTTCTGATGTGAGCCCATTTCGACACCCTGCGGGACTAACCCTCTCGGCAGCAATTTCACGTCTCTTGCGCAATGTCGATTCATCTCAAGGGTACACAGAAATTGACAATTGCCCACTTCTCTATACCTTGTTCTTTACCAACCTTAGCTTCTAAGGTTGGACAGGCATCCATCGAGCGTTGACTGAAGCAGCCAAGCGGTCTTTTTTATAGTTGTATTGTCATAGATTTTAATAGCAATTGATTAAAATAATATTTTTCTAGCGCTGAGTTGGCAGGTTACACTGTAGACCAGGTGTGTTCCGACTACCACTAATATTACTATGCATCAACACTGACGAAGTGATTGCACGCGAAGGAAAATACGAGGGCAGAAGGAAGGACACAAGAAATGCACCAACTTCAACTATAAGGTTCACTGAAAAAAAAACCGTCAGAAATATATACATAGGACATAAAAACACATAAATAATTTGCATGATATCACACCTTTAATATTTTTTTGACGTCGGCTTTCTCTTTTCGTTTGCTTATAGTAATTTGCGCTATGCAATTATGTCGACCGTGCATCACTGACTCTCCCAAGTTTCCACTGTATCGACGTTGTGCCGTAGGCGGTGCGGGATGGGCAGCATTATTTTTCTTTCTTTCTCTTTGCCCACACTACATGTACAACTCAAGAACGCAGCGGCTCATACCCTCAAAGGAGGCCCTCCAGACAGTGTCGTCGACCGTACAGCTTTTTGTGGCTATGCAGCCAAGGCTAAACAAGGGAGGGAAGGAAACGGTCCTTTGTTCCCGTGCCGCGCATCCTTATCCCGAACAAAGATCTCCCCACCTCTGATGCCATTTGGACAAAGACGGTACCCTCTTTGTCCCGGCTCTCTAACTTTTTCCCTTCACCCTTCCACAACCATAGCCCGAATAAAGGAATCCCCACTCGCGACGACAAGGACAAAAGGGCCTTCTTCCCTCTATAGTTTAGCCTTGGCTACATAGCCGCAGAAAGCTGTTCGGTCGACGCGCTTGGCTGGAGGGCTGAATTTGAGGGGAATACTCTGCTTCGTTCTTGAGTTGTACCCGACTACAGTTGGTGGTCCACGTCCTTTATTTGTGTTACGCGCACTAGGCAAGCTAGCAAGCCGCAGTTTAGCTACCGTGTGCGGTTGTGGCAAACCGAGCAAGGGGCAGGCAGAGAAGAAACATACCGAACCACCCCAGCCAACACCTCCCCCCACGCACGACGGGGACAAGCAGTCGGGTTTGCCATGGTTCGTTTGTAACCCTCCGAAGGCAGGCGCAGCAGCAAAAGAAAAGCCTTCACGCAGCGCGGGTAAAGAAATGACCGGACACATATCTGAACATCCCAACCGAAACCAGTCTCGGGTCGCTCGCGGGCGAGACGGGAGGACGCTTTCTCAGTCATGGATCAGTGTCGTAGCCTGGTGGCAGAATGTGAACTACTCGCAAGATGGTGGCTGTGCAACCGCCACCTTAACTAGACACACATGCACTGTGCATGAAAACACCCAGACGCACACAAAACAAAAAGAAAAAAGGCGGCAAAACATCCGAGTTTGGGAAAGTGTCCTGTGGGGGTAAATGTGAATAGCGGGAGCATTTAAGCAAGTGATTTTCAATTGCATCCCGCTCGGAAAGGTGGTCGAACTGGGAAGATAGGGGTGGGTTATGAAGAGCTTAGTGTAAGCAGGTGGCCGAAGCTTGAAAATGATGTTGCTGGCGAGAAACGACCGAGGTATGTCAAGCTGGCACTCGTAATGTCAGCACTGGCTCTGCAAGGGGAGGATGGAGACAATACACCCGGACTTTCATTAATGCCGTGAGGAATTATTCCAAATTTGTAAATAAAGTACGCATCGCGTTGCTCTCTTTCCCGAGCGTTCTGGCGCCCACCCTCTAGGACTGCTAACTTAATTGCATCAAATGGGTGGTTTTTCTCATTAATGTGTTTTGACAAGGGGACATTGGCTAGGGATAAGAAATGCGCGCGGTGGTTATTAAAGCGAATTCGTAAAGGGTTAACGGTCTGCCCAATGTACTGCATACTGCACACACTGCATTCTAGGAGGTATATTACGTTGCAGGAATCACAATCAAAGTAGCCATTAATTTTTCATTTTGAAGTCTGAAGCTGTGCTTATTGTAGAGCTTGATGCTTGTATGTGTTTGCATACCTGACATTTACTTTTTCCACAGGGTCGGCAGCCGAAAACCGGCTGGCTATTTGGTTTTGTGTGTACTAGAATTTTCGAATGTTTTTCTGTCGTCTGTAGACTGCGTGAGGGGGAGCAGTGAAAATTTTGGCGAGGCGCTCGCTTTGTTCGAGAATGCTGAAATGTTTTGGCCGGGGCACGCGAGTACACGCATCTCTAATTTTTATCTGTTGGGCGATTCCGCCACCGTCTGTTTCTGTGCACCTTATACCCGTGTTACATGGGCGTTTTCAACGGCAGTTGAGTTGACTCTCAGTTGAACTGAACGACAGTTAGCGGTGTTACACGGCAGTGCTAACTGCCGTTGAAATCTCAATGGCAGTTGAGTTCGAATGAGATCGGGGATCCCAGTTGAACGGCCAACTAACAAAATGGCGACCTACAGACCGAAAAACTTGCCCTCTTACTGGATTATCTTGGCTCAGTGTGCTTCGCACCCGCAAATTTCTACTGCAAAGCAAAAAATACACAAAAAATTGTCACTATTGTAAAGAATATGTACACTACGATCATTTACAACAAGAAAAAAAATGCACGCACTGCTTTTTCTTATTTACACTTCGCTCTGGACGTGAGGTCATGTGGTTAGAGTGCTAACTGAACTGAACGCGAAGTGCTCGTGTAACCGCTGGCGATTCCAGTTAAGTTCAACGGCAGTTGAAATCCTCAACTGGCGGTTAACAGAACTGTCGTTGAAAACGCCCGTGTAACTTGTACTCAGTAAACATAAATACCCACGAGAGCAGCAGATTGGACAGCTGTCGCTGTAGCTCAGATGGTAAAACCGGACGCGGTATTCCGAGGTCGTGGGTTCGGATCCCGCCGGCGGCATGGTTGTTTTTTCTGCTGCTTCGTAAGTAGTTGTCTTTAAATCAAAGATTAATTGAAGTATTATTCTCCCACTAATCCGCGCTATAAATTAGAAAAAAGAAACATTTTCCTATGCACATTGGTTTCGGTGACTGTTGGCTTCCTTCACATATTTGCCAAATGAGCCTTTCATTTTCTTTACCTTGTCTGCTAATAGCTTAACGAGAGTCTCGGTTATGGCAGTCTTGATGCCATAGGTAGCATAAGAAGGCTCTCGCACAGTGTCCGCCATCGTCGTTAGATGACGTTCCACGTCACACACGCGGTAATACAGAACGTGCTGCGTTCGCCGCTATGGACAAGGGTGGCGCTGGTGAACACTCTCAAGGTTCGCTTGCACTCAGTAAACATAAATACCCACGAGAGCAGCAGATTGGACAGCCGTCGCTGTAGCTCAATTGGTAGAGCACCGGACGTGGTATTCGGAGGTCGTGGGTTCGGATCCCACCGGCGGCATGGCTGTTTTTTCTGTTGCTTTGTAACTAGTTTTCTTTAAATCAAAGATTAATTGAACTATTATTCTCCCGCTAATCCGCGCTATAAATTTAAAAAAAGAAACATTCCCTTATGCACCTTGGTTTCGGTGACTGTGGGACACACACACACACACACACACACACACACACACACACACACACACACACACACACACACACACACACACACACACACACACACACACACACACACACACACACACACACACACACACACACACACACACACACACACACACACACACACACACACACACACACACACACACATATATATATATATATATATATATATATATATATATATATATATATATATACCCCTAAATTTCAGTCATGGAGATCACGCGTCCATAACGAGTATACATTTATGCTACTCCGTATAAACACTCCCTCACTTGCTCACGAACTGTCTGACTGGCTCACCCACGCACTCCCGGACTCACTCACTCACTAGTACTAGTGCCGCACCGTGTAGTCAAAGCGTACACCGTGTTCGAGGCACCAGAAAACAGTTGTGTTGAAAGGGTCAGCCCGACACTTGAGAAAGGAGCCGGGCATGAGTGGGATGCTGACAGCTGCCATTTGCACTTTGTTGCTTCCTACGCAGCGGAAGCCAACCCGCATCGGAGAATGAATGTACGCGTGGGCCAATCGACATTATCACGCAGAATTCCTCAGTACAGTGCCACCGTAGAGCCGATTTACATCTGCGGAAGGGTCACATACTTAAAGTCAGAGGAAGCGCGGCTATAAAATAGAACAAAGCAAGGAGGAAATGATCGTTTGCTTTGAGGGCTCAGTGTGAGAAATGTCGGCAATAGCGGTGACCCTTACGAAGAACTGGCAAGATACTTAGTTCTACCGACGTTGCGCTTGACGTGAATCCGTTGGCCCCTGGTAAGATGAAAAAAAAAGAAAGCAAATAAAATCGTCTTCATGGTTTCGGATGGTGATAAGTGGCGCAACCTTTCGTCAGGAACCCTCTCCACAGATGCAAGAGTTATCTTGAGGGAGAGCGCCATAAAAGTGGCCTCCCTGGTGCGCAGGGCGCGTGCGCAAGACTTGAACGGAGGGCAACGTGGTCGAAGCACTCGGCGCACGCAGAAATGCATGAACTTCGCGCATCGCTTCGTCACCCTGGCCATTCTGGTCCCAGTGCTGAGGATTTGGACGCGAACCCAGGACGAGCCGCCGCCGCTGGAGACGACTGGCTGCGATACCTTCGCCCGCAGGCCGATCTTTCGGGCGCCGCCCTAGACGGATAACAGAGGTCACCTCGGGATCTGGAAGCGTTCGTCAGCCAGCAGAGTGCGACGAAGTTTGTATGCAGCTTATTCAGTTCGCATCTCTGCCACGTGGTCCGTTTAATAATTGCATGAAGGATCTTCCAATTTTTAACCGGGAGCCTGAGAGAGCAACACTTGCAAGCAGCCGACCAAGTCTGTGTTCGGATGCTTTTTATCTGCCTTTTTTGTCTTGAACCCGACCTACCTGGTCCTCTAGCAAAATTCTGAGCACTTGCGCTAATGGCATTTAAACTGATATCTAACGCGTTATAGCTTACTTTCTTTGCACCAAAGAGCGTGAGCTGAGCGAGTTTTAGACCTTTGTTCACGGCTAAGGCGATAATACTACACTTATGCGAGTAGGGGCACCATACAGCTGCCGCTCAAGTCACTGCATAGAGTTCCGAGAGCGACTTTCTTTCTCCTCTAATGTAATGCAAGTATAGCAGCAGGATGATAAACTTTCAAGCACCACCGGGCGAGCACCACTTCCCAAAGTGAGCTCTATACCACATATTGTGTTCTGCAGGTCATGCTGAGCACAAACTGTGCCTTTACTGGGCAACTTCTTTTTCGACCCCGAGATCGCAGCCGCTAACGATCCCTAATAGGGAATGCAGCTGCGCCAACTTAAAGACGCGACACGGCAACACTGCCGCAGCGTCTACTGAGCGAGTGATACAGGCGCTGGATATAGGCATGCTCTTAAAGGGACAGTGAGGACAAATTGAAGCTGGCCTCTATCGGAATGGGGAATAACGTTTTAAAGACAAAGGGACCATTCTAACCAGAACCTAAGTTTCATAAGGTAGAAAATGAAAAAAAAATAAACACAGGAGTCGCCATGCATCACCCGCCCATTTAAATGCGTGCGTCGATACCGATTTTTTGGCTAGGATCACGGAGCCTGCGCTACACTGTCATTCACTTCAAAACGGTGGATACCTGTCCTTTTTTGGTGAGGTCGTCACGAGTTTGAATAAACTGGCGAGAAGTTTTTAAATCCAATTTTCTCAGTGACAAGTGCGTATTTTTCTGCCGAACAGACGTCGGAAAAGCCAGAAAGCACTGGGCAATCAATTTTTGCTGAAAACAGTAACTGGATGGATTGGTTCCCAGGGTCCCTTTAAACGGCCGCATCGATGCATTTTCTATGCACTGCTTTTGTCCTGCGGACTTCTTCGCGCCGGTTTAACTGAAAAGGCACGCTGCCAGGAATAGTTTGCTACAGGCGACGTATCGGTGCGCTACGGCCGAGCGGTGTAGTTGTGACTAGAAAAAAAACGGATTGCAGGATGCATCACACGCGGTGACAGTCTACAGGGGGCGCGGTAGTACGTACCGCCGGCTGTGCACTCCGCCTGCGCTCGCTGGCATCCCGTGCTCGAGTCCACGGCTTTCGGCGCGCTTTCGGTCGGCATACGCAGCTGTGCAGGCAGAGCCATAGCAGCACTAGCGGAGGCATGGCCGGACTGGAGCGGCGGCGGCAGAAGCGCGCGCCGCTGCCGCTCCAGTCCGGCCATGGCGGAGGAAACAGACCGTTTGTTGTATAGCCCAAGGATGTTGGCGATATATGTATTAGAAGTGGTCACATATTGCCGCCTTTAAACTTTATTTAAAGAGAAGCGCTCACGCTGCGGGTGTCTTTATTTGAACACGGATTGTTTCGAGGGTTTATCCCCCCCCCCCCCTGCAAAGAGAGACAACTCTGCTGTTAAAAAACGACTCCATCGAGGCTTGTTGGTATGTGCATAATCAATAACTTCATACTTGGAACTTCTCGCTTTTTTAACGAGACAGTGTTAAGGTTCCCGTGTCGCAGAAAAGCCGGTGTCGTCGGTGGCGTTGGCCGTGAGCGAAAAATCGTGTTCCTCCTCCTCGCAATGTACGCCATTGCTCAAACAGATGGCGCGCGATGGCAGCGCCTTCTAGTGTTCCTGTATATGCTCCCGCAGGGAGCAGAGTTGCGCGACTGTTTTCATCGCGCCGCTCTTGACGCCATTCGCCGAGTGGCCGTCACGTGATTCTGCAGACGACGTTTGTTCCATTTTGAAGTGGAGGAGCCGACTTTCCAGGCGCAACGCCGGTTCCTCGCCAGCCCCAGTACCCTCTCGGCTGCCATCGTGATCGGACGCGTCCGGTGCAGTCGGCTGCGGTGCAGTCCGGTGCAGTTGGCGGCCTTTTCTGTGCGCTCCAGTTGTATATATTTTGATAGTGTGCAGTGACGGCAGCCTAGTGTGATAAAAATTAGAGTTCAATATAAATTATAAATTGTTCAGCACGCTCGCTCAAACTCCATGCGGCGACTCATGTTTGCCATCAACAAATTATTTTCATTTTTCCTGCAACGCTACATGTTCCAAATGAAAATGTGAACAAAGGTTTTGTTCCTAACCTAACTGTTTGTGACAGAGCATTTCTCATGTGCAGCCGCTGCCAGCCTGTCTGCTTATACTGCTGCCACCTCCAGCATTTTGCAGAAATTGTTTGTTTTGCGAAATAAAGAATGTTTGACAAGCAAACTGTAGGTGAAATTTTGTTCTAGTCCCAGTCTACTACACAGAAGTGGGAGGCCAGTCTCTCTACATAAGAACAAGCTTTGCCTAGACTATTTAACTATTTTATTTGTTAATAGTGCCCTTAAGGTTCCACTGACAAGGGTGTAAACACTGGAGGAGAGGGGAACAAAAATAGCATGAAATACTTGAAAGCAAAATTGGAATTTCAGATAATTATTTTTATTTGAGTAAAAGCATGGAGCAGTCCAAAACAAAGATATTTTAGAATGCAGTGAAGGTACATATATTTCAAGTAGGTCAAGAGAAAACGCAATAGGGCTTAAGGAAAAACGAGCAAACAACAGCACCAGAAAGAGATACACATCACTTTTCGAGATCTTTAGAAATTATTAAATAAGTACGGCACGTGATGTGTTTGGCTTGAAAAGATGACCATGGCAGAGGAAAAATACAATGGAGGGCTAGAAGTCAGAGCAACAAATGATACGTATATTTTGTGAAAGATAAGCGCGCGAGTTTGCGATATCTGTGCCTTTGGTTGGGTAGATTTACTTGCGTGCAAAATGCATTACTTTAGACTGCCCGCATTCACATCGTATGCAGCGTGGTTTCACAAGCTTCGTGCAACATCGGCGGTCGCAACCCTATACAATAATGTATTTCAATGTGGTTCTGCAGGGAGATGCAATACAGCACTTCTCTTCATCGCACAACTCACGCAGGTTTTTTCATTTTCAAGTATTTATGCGCCATTATTGTCCGTAATGCGAGCTATCGCGGTCATTCCGCGATCTTTCTGTCATGCTGTATATTTTCGGCAAATCAGATTATTTTTCGGCGTTTTTTTCAAGGAAGTATGAAGGGCTTAGGATCGATCCCTGAGCACTGAGACAGTAAAAGGAAAAAAGGATGCCCGCAATCCAGCGCCGTTTGTAAGCTTTTTTGAAAAAAAAAAAGCGAACTGCTCTACAACGCCAGCCCCGTCATGATCCCAGCACCCGTGCGCTCGAGGAGCTGCTTTCCCGCACATCCTGGAACAAAATGGCGGACCGCGCAACTCTGCTCCCTGCGGGAGCATATACATCGATGCCAGCGCCGCCGTCCAGGGTGGTGACAGAAGCGTTTGGGTGCAGGTGGGCTGGAAACGCCGATTGGTCGGTGGGATGCGTGTCTGCGTGACGTTTTTTCGCTTCGCCCTCATTCTCAACCGGATGTGGGGTCGCCGCGCCTCTCTCCGCCTGTCCCTAGAGTGCCTAGGGAATCTTTACACCTCAGTTTCCACGTCCCGTCTTTGTTGCGCTGTTTCAAAATGGATACGTACCAACTTGCCCAAATTTCTGCTTTACCCTAGGGAATCGCTAGGGCCGGCTGGCCGGCCGCCGCGCAGCATGGCATTCGGTTCGTGGGGCTCGGCAGCAGCGCTTGTTTCGGGAGCTGTCCAGCTATGGCTTTTTTGCGTGGTGTGCTCGTCGGCGACAGCCAGCTGAAATTTTTGTGCAGTTCTCGCTTGCGGCTTTCGCCGGTAGTGAGAACATGCACTTTCAGCTTTAGCGGCCACGACGCAATCAGCCTAGCTGAAATAATTCCCGAGACATGCTTTCGGCGCGCCGATTTTGTGGTCCTATATGTTGGCGGCAACGATCTCGACAGAGGAGATGACCCGCGAGAAATCGCCAGCCACATAAAGGTACGCATTTTATCTCAAATTTCGCTTCATGAAGTGCTGTACCGCTTACCTACATGTCTTGCGCATTCCAGGACCTCGTTTTGCTGCTGCAGGAGAACGTGGCCAGTGTCGTGCTGGTCTTCAAAGTCTTGCCACGCCATTTCGATGAGCCACGTAAGGCGCAATTTGAGGACCGCCGGCGTCGCCAGCTGAACCGCCGTCTGTCAGCCACGCTGAAGCGCTTGTCGGGCGTGCACATTCTCAACCCCGAGGTAAGGGTTGAACAACATTTTCGCAAGTTTTCTCGAGCAGAACTCACCAAATTGCGGCGCTTGTAACGTAACTTTTTTTGCAGCATCGTTTCCTGGATGCTTCTGGCAAGCCGATGCTGTCCTTGTTTGCCGCAGACCGATATCACGTGGCGAGAGACCGGGGCATCGACCAGATGTCAAAGATTATCGTCGCGGCCCTCGTCAAGATCTACGGACCAGGGATAGCGTCGGCTTCAAGGGCAAGACCAGGAGAGGTGTACGTCGTGCACCGGTGTCGTCGGTGCGGAGCCAAAGGGCACAAGACGGACCACTGCTGGGCCTACTGCTCACCGCGCCGCCACGCCGCTGCAGGTCGCGGTTGAAGTGCTCCTGCAAACGGCCCTTTTTAGGGCCACCTCATTGTTTCCTGGCAGATCGCGAGCGTCCCGTTTCGTGCCCGTATTCCCTCTCTGCCGAAATCGACGCCAGACATCAAAATCGCGCGGTGTGAGCTAGTAAATCGCTGGTAGAGACAAAAACTCGTACTTGTATACAGACTTACCCATCTCCAGTGCGCCTTTGTTTATTTCCGTAGGCACTACTCGCGCTTTGTAGAAATCGACGCCAGCCGCGAAATTTTACATGTTAGACCTCGCTACAGCATTAGCGCAGCGTGCCTTCGTCTCTTTACGTTCTAACGTTTATGCAGCGCACCTTTGTTTGCTCGTTACTTTTGTTCTTTTCAGTCGTTTGCTGAATCCGTCCAAAGAGCCGGGCTAAATGGATGATTATGGAACCACATGGCGATTGCACTGCATACAGCACGACTTTGGTCCCTGTGTTTTTAAATAAAAACATCAGATGTCGAAGGTCATGGTCGTGTCCGAGGATGGCTTCCCCAGCTGGGGCCTAACCATAGGGACCGCACACGCTTTGTCGTCGTTGCCAAGTGGAGATGCCCAAGATGGCTGGCATCCTTAATAAAGATCCCTTCTCGGGGCCGCTTTAGTGTTTCCTGGCAGATCACGCGCTTTCCACCCTGTGCACATGCTCTCATTTCCAATTAAAAAGGTCCTTTAAACCCTGCAGAAGGCATGAATTAGCAAGTGCTAATAACAAGATGTTGCATGGTACTTGAACAATAGCGGCTACAATGACAAAGGTGAAGAAGTGCTGGAGTTACACGGAAATAAAAAAGGTTGGGGGTGCCCACATAACAACCTGAAATGGTTTTGGACAGGACTCCTAGTTAATTGCATTTGGAAGAGAAAGACAAGGTTTAATTTTGCAGTGTAAGCTTGCTTCTCTAGAATGAACAGAGAACGTTGCCTCGCACTGCTTGGGCCACCTTCCTTGACCCCATGATAAAAAAAGGATGCCTCCGGGAAACTATTTGCAGAATTTCCGCCCCCCTTTACCCCCGATTCAGAAGGGGAAGGGGGGGGGGTGACGGCCTTTTCTTTGTCGGGCTCGGCGCGACGCACGATGGACAAGACGGCGAAAGGAAGGGGGCTGTCAGTGACGCATGTTCTGCGCTGTCATTAGGACGAGCTGCCCGGCCTCTCCGCGGCAGCTCCCCTTTGAACCCCCCGCCTGTTCAATCGGAGGCGGGCGACGGCGGGGTGGTGCTGAAAAGGAGCGCCCTTGGGGTCAAGTGCCCCCCCATAGAGACAGAGACGGCCGAGCGCTTTGAATCTCGCGTATTGTTCGCGCCCGAACCGAACAAGACGCGGCTGAGACCAATTTGAGTCAAACCAGGTCCAGATGTGGCAGTGGCCAGCCGGTTTACCGGCTTCGGGCTAAGCCGCGCGCGAGCAACGCGCAATTCCCCTGGAAGGTCAAGACAAGCGGTCATGCGGGCACAGCGAAAGCGCCTCGCGACAGACGATCTGGCGACACAGCTAATTGAATACAGCGGGAGCGGCCGATCGTCAGCGAAAATCAGTCGCACGTGTGCGCGCGCGAAGCGTTGGTGCTTTCGTCTCCCGAGAAAGACGAAACCAACCGCACTTGTGTTTGCTTTCCTTCCGAGAGGAGAGCTAACCGAGTGCACATGCGGACACGACGCCGGGTGGTATTTGCTTGCCTTCTCCTGAGGGACCCAGGTAGCACCGAAACGTTGCAATAATGCTACATTTTTGTTGAAGACTATATTAAAACGTTTCTTTAGAGCGTTAAAATAGAGTTTTCTGCATAACACACGTTATTTGTTAATTTTTAAGGTATTACAATGAAACATGTAACGTTACTGCAACTTGGATAACATTTTTATAACACTATTCTAATGTTCGGTACTACCTGGGGAGAGAGTCCCGCAATGCTGTGGATGTAGGGGGCACGGCATGCAAACCTGGTGGGCCAATGATTCCGAGGGTCCATTCTCGGAATTCAATTGGTCATAGTAGTTTTGATGTTTTTTCATGCTATGTATTTTTGAGAGCAGATTTGGAAATTTGCTGAAACTTGAAGGCGTGCCACGTGGCTCATGAACCAATCATGTGGTATATTGTGATTGGGTGATGCAAGGGATGGGCCTTAGGTCTTTAGGTCTTTAAAACCAGGGCCCGGAGCCATGGAAAAGGGTTCTGGGCTACGGTCTGATGTGATGCATCTTCGGCTATGCCGAGTAGGGGCCTCCCCTAGTCGTAGCCAGTTCCACTTTTCTGCTGTTTAACCTTTCTAACCTTTTTGCCACTTTTAACTTGTCTTTCATGTGTATCAATCTGCTTGCAATGTAAATATTTGTGTAAATACAGTCAAGTTATACTCCCTTGAAATACCTGCATTCTGCAAAGTCGCAATATCGTCTCTGACGGAGCACCTTTGGTGCCAAGAAGCCTTTGGTCATCCAACCAAGTAACCGTCTCGGGCGGTGAGCATTTCTGGTGCGAAGTGAAGGAACTTAGTAAGGTCTGCAAGGAAAGACCTTACGCAACTTTACTGGGGCATAGCCGCCTTTCCGAAATTAACCGTGACAAGTGCCTAGCTGTCTTTGGATTCCAGCGAAGTTGCAGCTGTACCTCCGAATCCTCCTCGCCCGTTCCCACGCGGCTTCGCATGCCATGTCGCCATGTGCGGTAAAAAGAACAGTTTGCAGAGTTTAAATGGTTCAAGTATGAAGCTATGCTATGAAGCCAATTACAGACTCCTGTACAACAGCTAGAGGAATTTCAAGAGCATGCTGTGTGATGCTAGTCAAAACTAATGCAGTCAACTATTATTTCGTATTTTTTTGACCAAACAGACATAAAATGTCTGAAGATGAATGTGTACCAAACACATCGGTGCATCAGTTAATTGTGATGCGTGAAAAAAATTGTACTAACATATAAATGCCCATATGTCGTCATAATCAGGAATACTGAAGAATTAAGGAAAATAAAAAGTTTTTTTTTGTTCAGGCTCACACACCTGCTACAAACATCTTTATACGCGTACGTAACAATTTATGACTCTGTAAGAAGCATTTTGGGTAAAAAGTACAGTATGGCAGAAAGGAGTCTTTAGGAAATGCACTGTGTAGAAATAGCCATACCAATTTCATGTGATCATTCGATAAATGTAACAAATACCGTGCAAACAAGCTCGCTGCATAGTATAGTTTTTTTTGCAAGTTACTGGTTGCAGACCGCTCTGCAGTCACTGGACTGTGATTGGGTAAGTACTGCATGGCAGTGCATGGATTGCACAGCAGTTGCTTGTTCATTTCGTTTACCACCATCATTTGTAAGAAGGGGCCATTTCTCATATACATGTGTTTCTCTGCGAGTGTCGTTCTGCGCAGCGAGCGTTCTTTTGTGCCCGCATGTGTGCTTTCGGTGCGGGAGGGCGTCCTTGGCGGCACCCTCCGTTCTGCGAACGGACCGATGGGCGCCCGTTTCGTTAGCTTATTGGTGTGGTCGTTAGGGCCGCGGGAAATGCCGCCGCTGCCCGAAGTACGAATCGGAGAGCCGTGCGGCGTCTCCTTTCAAGTGGACCCATGCACGTGTGCGCGTGAGTGTGTGTGTGTTTGTGTGTGTCTGCGCTTCCGGTGCACTGCAGGTGCGCGGTAGCCTGCAGCGCTTGGAGGCGACTCAGTCAAGTGACAGACGACAAGTAACCCGTGAGAGTGTGTGTGCGATGCTATTTTAGCTTGTAAATAAGTTTTCGTAAATATACCTATTTGTATTTCCTTCACATGAGAGTTTAATCGTTTCATTTCTTCAGCGCGTATTTGTAACATTAATTTAATCTTAAGCCTCATTTCAAACACAATGAAACAGGACGTGTAACTTTTTGACATGTTCCTTTTTGGCAGCCTCTAAAAATATTTCCGCATGAATGGGCTAGCTTAATTGTTTTGCAGCAATATAACCACGGGACTGCTGTAACTTGCAACATTTTCAAATTGTGTGAGTATCACTGCATGTGAGGGGTCACAACCATATCCTAGCTGTTTCTTGAAGGTCCCGTTGCTTTGATGGCAATGCTTGGACAACCATGACCATCTTCCGCATTCATGCGTACAGGGTATGCCCATTACGTGCATGCCTTTCTACCTATTAATGCCTTACAATGCAAACAGACAACAAATAAAAGGAAGAGCACAAGTACAGACAGTGTTTGTAGCCCACACTCTTCTTCTTCACGTCAGTAAATATATATGGCACATACCCACGCGGGGGGATTTGCCAAGGATTTGCGCATGCAGTGTGTGAAAGCGCGGCGCATCAGGTGCGCTTTTTGAACCCGCGCGCGCTGTCAAAAACGTGGGGAATTCCGAGAAAAATCTAGGGAAAATATGTCTCTTCCCAACCGGACATGACGTCATTAAAAGTCACATGACTATGACGTCACGTGACGTTTTAGGCGTGACGTCACATTTTGTTTGACCAATCAGCGTTTCCAGCCCACCTGCCCGCAAACGCTTGTGTGGTGACACGCTTTGGCATGCGCCGCGCCGCCGTCTTCTCACAAGCGAAGCCGGTAAACCGGCTGGCCACCGCCACATCTGGACCTGGTTTGATTCAAATTGGTCTCAGCCGCGTCTTGTTCGGTTCGGGCGCGAACAATACGCGAGATTCAAAGCGCTCGGCCGTCTCTGTCTCTATGGGGGGGCACTTGACCCCAAGGGCGCTCCTTTTCAGCACCACCCCGCCGTCGCCCGCCTCCGATTGAACAGGCGGGGGGTTCAAAGGGGAGCTGCCGCGGAGAGGCCGGGCAGCTCGTCCTAATGACAGCGCAGAACATGCGTCACTGACAGCCCCCTTCCTTTCGCCGTCTTGTCCATCGTGCGTCGCGCCGAGCCCGACAAAGAAAAGGCCGTCACCCCCCCCCCCCCCCCTTCCCCTTCTGAATCGGGGGTAAAGGGGGGCGGAAATTCTGCAAATAGTTTCCCGGAGGCATCCTTTTTTTTTCATGGGGTCAAGGAAGGTGGCCCAAGCAGTGCGAGGCAACGTTCTCAGTTCATTCTAGAGAAGCAAGCTTACACTGCAAAATTAAACCTTGTCTTTCTCTTCCAAATGCAATTAACTAGGAGTCCTGTCCAACCATTCCAGCTTATGTGGGCACCCCCAACCATTTTTTATTTCCGTGTAACTCGCAGCCCTTCTTCACCTTGGTTATTGTAGCCGCTATTGTTTCTCAAGTACCATGCAACATCTTGTTATTAGCAGTTGCTAATTCAAGCCTTCTGCAGGGTTTGAAGGACCTTTTTAATTGGAAATGAGAACATGTGCACAGGGTGGAAAGCGCGTGATCTGCCAGGAAACACTAAAGCGGCCCCGAGAAGGGATCTTTATTAAGGATGACAGCCATCTTGGGCCTCTTCACTTGACAACGACGACACAGCGTGTGCGGTCCCTATGGTTAGGCCCCAGCTGTGGAAGCCATCCTCGGACACGACCATGACCTTCGACATCTGATGTTTTTATTTAAAAACACAGGGACCAAAGTCGTGCTGTATGCAGTGCGATCGCCATGTGGTTCCATAATCATCCACCTAGCCCGGCTCTTTGGACGGATTCAGGAAACGACTGAAAAGAACAAAAGTAACGAGCAAACAAAGGTGCGCTGCATAAAAGTTAGAACGCAAAGAAACGAAGGCGCGCTGCGCTGGGATAATGCTGTAGCGAGGTCTAATATGTAAATTTTCATGGCTGGCGTGGATTTCCACAAAGCGCAAGTAGTCGCTACGGAGATAAACAAAGGCGCACTGGAGCTGGGTATGTATCATGTTTAACTGCGCAAAGAAACGAAGACAGAGAACAAGAAGGCACGACACGAGCGCAGACTATCAACCGATTTTTATTCAAGGAAAAAAGGCCTATATATGCATCTTCATCCCGCGAAAAACATGCTAAAAACCCGAAAGCGCAAACCCTATCACACACCATCTTGGCACATGTAACGTGATGTCACTGATGACAACCTAAAAGCAATCTCCGCATCGTCAGAGACAAGATACAAAACAAACAAACAGCGAACTCACAGGCACACTCCTGCCAAGCTAGCGCTCCACACCGCCTGCTTGCGCTAAAGAAACTGCGCAAAAAAGGTATCTCCCCATCAATGAGGCCTACAGATGGTGATGCTACACAGTCATCTGATTCCTTCTTGATCTGGTACGCTTCCACCAACTCCCTGCAAACCTGATCCCTGTGTTTAAACAAGACGCTGGTCTTGTTCAATCGTGGGAAGCAATCTTTGCACTCTTTGCAGTGCAAGGCGAGATTAGAGGAAGGTGCGCCCTTCAACGACCTGCGATGCTCTGCTAACATCTCGTTAATACATCGACCCGTCTGACCGATGTACTTCTTCCCACACGAGAGGGGGACTTCGTATACGACTCCAGTCTTACACTGTGAGCCTGGTTTTCTGTCTGTGCGCTATCGAGCACTCAGCTCCAGCACGATTGCTCTCAGGCTCGAGCTTCTTTCGCACAGCACTACAAATCCTTGAAAGCTTATTCTTTGCCATGAAAATCCCGTCCGCCCCGTATCTCGCCCCAACTTTTTTGAGCCGGTGTGAAATTACATTCCCTGAACGTTCAGGACAATCATATCCGAGCGCAACACTTGGCAGCATGTTGTGTCGGGATTTCTACAGCGACATTTGAGCTCACTCAAGCTTTCGGATCCTTTCTTGGTGAACAATTCCGCAAGTGTGGTTAAGTACCTGTCTGGGCTGGATAAGAAAAAGTACTCTACCTTCAGCATCGATGTGGAGGACTTATTTTATTCGCTACCCCATGCTCAGCTCATGAAGAGAGTGAAAGACTGCGTTGTAAAAGACAATGACGAGTTGGTGTTCGTGGCGGGGTGCGGGGGTTTTCATAGAAAGTTTCCTGGAGCTGCTATCATTTTACCACTGAAGTCAACCGTTGTTGGGCGGGGCGAAAAGGTGTACGTCCAAAAATCGGGTGTGTGCATCGGCTTCCGTGTGGCACCCGTTTTGAGCGATATTTACTTGAGCAGGATGGATCAAGAACTGGCACAAAATCTTGCTGACCTCGCGCTAAAAGTGTTCCGTTACGTCGATGATTTTTTAATCATTCTTAAGTCGAACTCTCCCAGGGCAGTTCCGGACGTCGTCAAAATCTTCAAAGATACAGATAGTGGCCTGAGATTCACCTTCGAACTACCCAGCTCAGCTACCCTACAGTTTTTAGACCGACCGCAGCGGTGGCCAAGTGGTTGAGCATCCGCGTCGCATGCGGGAGGTGCGGGGTTCGATCCCCAGTGCCGCCGGGTACCCGCCGGGGATACAATGGGTACAAGCTTTTCCCTGGTCTGGTGCTCGGCTTATTTAGGGTGAAATGCTTGGGAAATGGGTCTTTGACCCCACCTTGAGAAAAAGAAAATACCTTGTGTCAAGGCGTATTTGGCCATAGATGCCCTTGCGCCATAAAAAAAAAAGTTTTTATACCTCAGGATCCATTATCTAGAGAGCAGGGTCTGTTAGGAATATCACCCTAGGACAAAAAAAAACCTCTCTTGAACGTCAGTTAGGGGCATTCCACACTCGTCAAGGCGGGTATAGCGACTTCATGCTTAAAAGAGCTCTTGGGAAATCCTGTACACGCAGAGCGGAGGCTAGCTTCCTGGGGCAGGTAGAGAGGCTGAAAGAAGGCGGGTATCCTGATCTGAGTTGGCTCAGATCTCCGAAAGGATCCTGTTCAAAGGAGGGAGGCCCATGCTAGTAAAAAAGAGGACGGTGGTGGGCATTCCATACATCCATTGAATTTCACACTGGCTCAAAAAAATTGGGGCGAGATACGGGGCGGACGTGATTTTCACGGCAATGAATAAACTTGCAAGGAATGTTATCGGCGGTCGCACGTGCATGAAAATCCTTTCGACATGCGTGACGATGCCCACCGAAGGCAATTCAGGCTGTCGAAGGGACTTGTACGCTGGCTAAGCGAAGAGCGCGGAACATGCGTCACTGACAGCCCCCTTCCTTTCGCCGTCTTGTCCATCGTGCGTCGCGCCGAGCCCGGCAAAGAGGAGGCCGTCACCCCCCCCCCCCCACCCACCCTTCCCTCCTGAATGGGGGAGGGGGGGCGGAGATTCCGCAAATAGTTTCCCAGAGGCATCCTGTTATTTTTTTTTTCATGGGGTCAAGGAAGGTGGCCCAAGCAGTGTGAGGCAACGTTCTCTGTTCATTCTAGAGAAGCAAGCTTACACTGCAAAATTAAACCTTGTCTTTCTCTTCCAAATGCAATTAACTAGGAGTCCTGTCCAAAACCATTTCAGGTTGTTATGTGGGCACCCCCAACCTTTTTTATTTCCGTGTAACTCCAGCACTTCTTCACCTTTGTCATTGTAGCCGCTATTGTTCAAGTACCATGGAACATCTTGTTATTAGCACTTGCTAATTCATGCCTTCTGCAGGGTTTAAAGGACCTTTTTAATTAGAAATGAGAGCTTGTGCACAGGGTGGAAAGCGCGTGATCTGCCAGGAAACACTAAAGCGGCCCCGAGAAGGGATCTTTATTAAGGATGCCAGCCATCTTAGGCCTCTCCACTTGGCAATGACGACAAAGCGTGTGCGGTCCCTATGGTTAGGCCCCAGCTGTGGAAGCCATCCTCGGACACGACCATGACCTTCGACATCTGATGTTTTTATTTAAAAACACAGGGACCAAAGTCATGCTGTATGCAGTGGAATCGCCATGTGGTTCCATAATCATCCATTTAGCCCGGCTCTTTGGACGGATTCAGGAAACGACTGAAAAAAACAAAAGTAACGAGCAAACAAAGGTGCGCTGCATAAAAGTTAGAACGTAAAGAGACGAAGGCACGCTGCGCTAATGCTGTAGCGAGGTCTAACATGTAAAATTTCGCGGCTGGCGTCGATTTCTACAAAGCGCGAGTAGTGCCTACGGAAATAAACAAAGGCGCACTGGAGATGGGTAAGTCTGTATACAAGTACGAGTTTTTGTCTCTACCAGCGATTTACTAGCTCACACCGCGCGATTTTGATGTCTGGCGTCGATTTCGACAGAGAGGGAATACGGGCACGAAACGGGACGCTCGCGATCTGCCAGGAAACAATGAGGTGGCCCTAAAAAGGGCCGTTTGCAGGAGCACTTCAACCGCGACCTGCAGCGGCGTGGCGGCGCGGTGAGCAGTAGGCCCAGCAGTGGTCCGTCTTGTGCCCTTTGGCTCCGCACCGACGACACCGGTGCACGACGTACACCTCTCCTGGTCTTGCCCTTGAAGCCGACGCTATCCCTGGTCCGTAGATCTTGACGAGGGCCGCGACGATAATCTTTGACATCTGGTCGATGCCCCGGTCTCTCGCCACGTGATATCGGTCTGCGGCAAACAAGGACAGCATCGGCTTGCCAGAAGCATCCAGGAAACGATGCTGCAAAAAAAGTTACGTTACAAGCGCCGCAATTTGGTGAGTTCTGCTCGAGAAAACTTGCGAAAATGTTGTTCAACCCTTACCTCGGGGTTGAGAATGTGCACGCCCGACAAGCGCTTCAGCGTGGCTGACAGACGGCGGTTCAGCTGGCGACGCCGGCGGTCCTCAAATTGCGCCTTACGTGGCTCATCGAAATGGCGTGGCAAGACTTTTAAGACCAGCACGACACTGGCCACGTTCTCCTGCAGCAGCAAAACGAGGTCCTGGAATGCGCAAGACATGTAGGTAAGCGGTACAGCACTTCATGAAGCGAAATTTGAGATAAAATGCCTACCTTTATGTGGCTGGAAGCGAAATTTGAGATAAAATGCGTACCTTTATGTGGCTGGCGATTTCTCGCGGGTCATCCCCTCTGTCGAGATCGTTGCCGCCAACATATAGGACAACAAAATCGGCGTGCCGAAAGCATGTCTCTTGAATCATTTCAGCTAGGCTGATTGCGTCGTGGCCGCTAAAGCTGAAAGTGCATGTTCTCACTAACGGCTAAAGCCGTAAGCGAGAACTGCACAGAAATTTCAGCTGGCTGTCGCCGACGAGCGCACCACGCAAAAAAGCCATACCTGGACAGCTCCCGAAACGCGCCCGCCGCCGCCTAGGTTCACGAAGCGAATGCCCGCGCACCACGCAAGCACGGCGGACGGCCGGACCTAGCGATTCCCTAGGCCGTCTAGGGACAGGACGAGAGAGGCGCGGCGACCCCACATCCGGTTGAGAACGAGGGAGAAGCAGAAAAACGTCACGGAGAAGCGCATCCCATCGACCAATCAGCGTTTCCAGCCCACCTGCACCCAAACGCTTCTGTCTTCTCCGCGCTCGCCATCTTGGGGCAAGTCGCTTTTCGTGCCGCTGCTGTGGAGGGTTCGAAGCCGTGTTTTGCGCTGGATTCTGAGCTGATGAACTGCTTTAATTCACGAAAAATAGCATGCCAGGGTGTTGTGTTCCATTGTGTGCCGGCTCGGCGAAGAAAGGAGCGCGATGTTTTCGTTTTCCACGGGATGAGGGACGGAGAAAAATATGGGAGGCGAAAGTGAAGCGTGAGAACTGGAAGGCGAATGACAACGCGAAGATCTGCGAGGTAAGCCACAATGTCTGTGCTCTTTTTATGCATTATTAAAACTTCTTTTTTTGGCTAGTTTGTTCATATAGATAATGTAAAAAAATTTAGCGCGAACAGACACAGACCAAGAGGAAGATGAGAGACACACACACACGCACACACAAGCGCTTGTGTTTGTGTGCCGTCTTTCTCGTGGTCGTTGTCTGCGCTAAAGCTTTTAGATCTTTTTCTAAATGTCGCTCACAGTTATGTGCTTTCAGTAGGAATAACATTATACCACACCGCTTCGCCCATCCGCTCGTAAGCACTGACTTTGTGCGGTTTGAATATATGTTTTTGCCTTGTTCACCAATCTCGCACTATGCGCAACAGGAATTTTTGTGTGCCTTCAAAGCTGCAGCTCGAAGCCTAGTTAGAAACGTGAGTACAGCACGTGTTGTATCGCATTGCCTGGCATTGGAAGTAGCGCGCTTTGTTCTTGAGGCGGAGCATTATGAATTACCAGTTATGTGAAGGCTTACAAGCTAAATATATGAATCATTGCGTCTTTTCACTTTCAGTGAGCTACACTGAACTTCCGTATCATTCACGGAGTGTCTCACGATGATCTTTACTCTCTCGCGATCGCACATTTTTTTGTTCAGAGCCGCGGTGAAAACACGTGAAGCAGGTGGACCCCGGTATTTGTCGAAGGAATGCGCCATTGTACTCTTTCAACAGCTGCCCTTTACACTCGATCTTGAAAGCTGGTAGCAGCCGTCGAGGCTTCCGGTTCACGCAGATTAAGGAGCATTCCCCTCTCACCTTTTCAAAAAAGAATATAATAGAGGCTGACGGGTGAACCTCCCACGTGCTACCTACCCACTTTTGTGGCCAGAGTAGGAAGTGAAAATGCAGTCTATGAACAGGCAGTTTCGGTTGCAAAAACCTGCCTACGAGTCAGCCGTTCTGGAATTTTGCAAGTGGTCTTTTCGCAAGTGCTAAATTCTGCGCAGCACAAATAATAGGCCCCTTCACCTTCCTTTTCTCAAATTATTCACGGGAATAATTTTTCGAGGTATTTGCGATTCGCAACGAACCCAAAGTTAGGCCCTCGCGAAAATTAAGTCGTTTACAGTATATGGCTGGCAATTCGACTAGTCGCGAAGAAACTTCTATTGTGAACTGTCCGTCGCTTTAAGAAAGCGGTCGCGAGGAAGCAAGGTGCCTGCGCAGTACAGAAGTTCATCCCGAATACAGCTCTTTCTTCTCCATGTAATGACACATCGCGAGGCGAAGTGCACTGTTGTCAAACGCGCAAATACAGGTCCGAGGTTAAGCCAAATTTAAGTGAAGTTAAATTTGCCCGTCCGACACCCGAATTAGTGCTGTCGCTTGGTTGGCGTCCACAGAAATACTTCGTGATCCTGTGCTTGTAATATCGCACCGCTTCCTTAACGCTTTTTTATTATCTCATTTGTTTGCGTGCACACGACCAGAGGCGCGAAATGACAGTTTCATCGTCTCTCTCATTTTAGCGCCACTTCGAGGAAGATCAGTTTGAGGGCAACAGAATGGATGGACGGCGGCTCCTCAAGTCAACGGCTGTCCCGACGTTGTTTGATTTTAGACGTAAGTGTTTGCCCCCATTCGGTTTGCTAGCCTAGTATCCGCATCAGATAATCTGAGGAGCACTAGAGCCTCGGATATGTTTAGGTACTGATGAATTAATTTCTTTCTTGCGCGAACAGCTGAGCCGAAGCGAAGAAAGCCGCCTGCACCGCGGCTTTTTCCTGGTAGTTCTACACCTGACGCTACAAAAGGCTCTTCGCCAACCCCTGAGACGCCACCTGACCAGGAAAAGACCCTAACGATGCCTGAAAACACGCGTGAAGATTCAGGAGAACAAATCGACAATTTCTCGCTGTCCACAAGTGAGCTGCGAAAAGAGCTGCAAGACGAAAAAAGAAAACGCAGCCAGTTAGAAGAAAGTTCGTTGCTGGCAAACAAAAAGCTGAAAAAAGCTGCAAAAAGAACAAAGCAGCTCGAAGAAAACCTTACAACGTTGACGGCAAATTTGAGCTTCCTAAACCAGGACCAAAAGGCTGCCTTGGAAAAGAAAAACCGGAAGAATTGCTCCTGGGGTGCCAACACGATCAAGAAGGTGCTACAGCTTAAGTTTGCATGTGGTTCGGCCGGCTACGACCTTTTATTGGAACAAGGGCAGCCGCTTCCATCTAGAAGGACTATGTGCCGGAGACTGCAACACTTAACCTTCCTACCTGGTGTGCTAACAGAAATTCTAACTTTAATGGAAGCCAAAGTGGCTGCAATGTCTGAGATTGAAAGGGACTGCATCCTTTTCCTAGATGAGCTGGAAATTCGGAGAGGTGTGGAGCTGGACCGTAGCAGTGACTGCTTTCTTGGCAAGATCACGCTCCCCAAAAGTGACCAGCCTGCCAACCATGCCCTTGTTTTCATGGTAGGTGGTTTGAATACCAGATGGAAGCAAGTAATAGCCTACCAATACACAGGTGCGTTTGTCAGTGGAGATAAGCTCAAAGACTGTCTTTCATTTAATACAGTTGTGCACCCAGATATCACTGCGCGTGGTATGTGTCACTTGCAACATGGGTAGTTCAAATCGTTCCATGTGGAGGTCACTGAACCTGTCGAGTTCTCGCAGTTCTGTAACTGTTTGTTCTGTGCCACATCCATGTGACAGCGAAAATGTTTTGTATTTCATGCCAGACCCTGCGCATGTGCTAAAAAATTTAAGAGGGCATTTGGTGCGAAAAGATGTGATGCATCTTAACGATGCCATCGTCGCAAGGTTCAAGTTGCCCAGCAATGAAGTGTCGATCGCGCATGTGGAGGCTGTTCTAAAACTCGACACAGACCAGTTGCAGGTCGCATCGAACTTGAGCAACATCCACATATCTAACGGTCATTTTACAAAAATGAAGGTAGGGATAGCGGTTCAGCTGTTTCGTGAAGCCCCAGCAGCGATTAGATATTACATCGAAATCGGGAAGCTGTCACCTGAAGCAGAAACAACTGCGTGGTTTTTTGGAGTAATTTTTAAATGGTTTACAATAATGACTGCTCGCCATCCCTCTGTCGCTCTCAGTTTGAAGAATGAGAGTAAATATGAGGAAGCCATTGCACATCTCAAACTCACAATGGAAGTCATCGAAGGCTTGGGAATAGGAATAAGAAAAGTGTGGAAGCCAAGCCAGGCAGGGGTGCTCATGTCAACAACAGTAGTCCTGCAGCTGCACATCTTTCTGCTGAAAGAACGCCGGTACAGTTTTGTTTTGACTGGGAGGATGGTCCAAGATTGTTTGGAAAACCTTTTTTCGGTCATCAGAATGATTTCACCTGTGCCGAGCTCATGCGACCTAAAAAATGCACTCAAGATTGTAACTGTCAGCCAGTTCCTCAAAGTTCCGAAAACTTCAGGCTACGACATCGGTGACAGTACTTACCTGGTTGATTTTTTTTCGGCCGAAATCAAAGAAGTTCAGCACGAAGCTGAAGTGCACGAAGGACTTTCAGCATGTGATGAAATTGAAGCAATAGAGTCATTGACAAGAGCTGAAATCGACATCGTCGCTCACCTGGCCGGGTTCTTGGTAAGGCCCCTTGCGCTTTCCGCAAGGTCCTGCGCCCCGTGCACACGAATGCTTCTTTCTGAAGAGGTACGAGAGGAGCATACCCTAGTGCAGTTGAAAGAATATAATGCTGGAGCCCGTAACCTTGTATATGTGAGCGAGCAAGTTCTTGACTTTGTTTCTTCGTGCGAAAGTCTCTTTAAAAACCTATCGGAACAAAAAGACATCTGTCGTTTGAAGAGTCCAATGAAGACCATTAAATGCCTTATCGAACAAACCGTTCCCATTCCGGCGGTTGATTGCGCGGAGCACCCAAATCTTATGAACAGACTGTTAGAGCGGTTTGTGACGATGCGCCTGCGCATTTACTTGCGTTGGCTAAGCCAGCCAGAAGAATCGGATGATGGGTACGGCAGCAAAACTGTCGCTGGCACAAACCTTGAATAAACTGTTTAAGAGATGTCTCCTCCTAGGCACGCAGCCAGAGGCAGCTTCAAGCGGTTGATGATTATTTTGAAATAAAATGCTGTGTACATCATCGTGTGGCCGGAGTCAAAGTTTGGTCTACTCATCACGGATACTCTTTTTCTGCTGTGTCTATTTTACTGTCTACAATAGACGACTGCGATGCAAAATATTTTTGATATGCGCGGCTGACTAAAATGTCAACTAGTTGTTCATCTGCATGAACAGACGCAGTTAAAGGCTTTTGCATGTCATGCACCTTATAAAATCCGTCATGTTCTGGCAGTACAAAAGGCATTGCTCTATAAAACAGTCACTTCAGTTAAAATAACCGCTTTGAGCATCTGAGACGGCCAAAAAGTAAGTGCTGTCCTAGCTGCACAGTGGTCATTTGCTCTAAAAGCTGCGCCTGCAAGCAAACGCTAGCTCTTTTTTCATTTATATCACTAAGCAAAAAGTGCTCAGAACTGTGAGCATATATGCAGAAACCTTATACAGCTCAGCCTGCTAGCGAAAGCGCGTTCTAAAGAAGGATACCGGCCGACGCTCCGTAGCCCCGCATTTCAGCGCTTGCCCCAAGATGGCGCCCACGAAGGTCGTGTCTCCACCCTGTACGGCGCAGCGCTGGCATCGAGGCACCCTAGCATATACAGGAACACTAGCGCTTCCCGCTCGTCTCGTTCGGGCGCAGTGGGGCCGTGCGGGCACGCAGGAATCACGCGGTGAGCGGCGAACAACGCAGCGCACATCCAAAGCGCGTTCACCACGAAGCTTGCGGCTTGCTGCCCGTTCGTTCGGCGCGGAAGCTATGCTGGCGTTCGTGGCATCGGGTTTGTCGAGAACAATGTGCCGACGAACTACGACTTCAACTTGAGTCCCGCGCGTTTCGACAAGGCGCCTGGCAGCACTTCTACGTGGTTTGTCGCTCCGCGCGTCCGTTTCACAGTACGTAGAAGAGCGATTTGTGCCGCGCCGAGCTGGCGATGGCGTTCCGTGTACTCCCTGGCAGTGCTGCAACACGCTGTCGCGTTGCACTCTTAAAGGTTAAGCTTAAGCGTCCTCGAATTTTTTTCTCATATTTGAGATTTTATTTAATCCTTGAGATAGAGAAAGAGAGATAAATAGGAAGAGGGAAGGCAGGGATCTTAACCAGAAGGGTGTTTTGGTTGGCTACCCTATGTAATCCTAATGACTCTTTTTATTACTGAGGGGAAAATAGGGAATACTAACCAAGCACACGAGGCAGCCGCTAACAATGCAGCTTGAGCCTATCCTTTTTGAGAACTTTGGTATAGTTTACACTGTACGCCGTGACCTTCAGGGACGGTATTCTGCGTCGCCTTTTTAGACATGTCTACAGTGGTCCGAGTGGGTTGGCCAGAGCCTTAAATGCGACGGGTTCGAGCCAATCGGCGCAGACCGAAGTAGACACGGCTAAAAAGGCGACGTCCGCAGAATACCACCCCGGATGTCTAATCAACTGCAATTGATTTAAAGTTTTTTTCAGAACGGACATGTTTCTTGAACTCCGTTCACTCAAAACTTAGCTCTTTCCCTTCTTCAATCCTCCTGTCAAGCGCGGACACTTGTATTGAACGGCAAAAACAAACCCGCATATTTCACATCTCTTGCACACGCGGTCACCCTCATTGTAAAAACCTATTCTGACAGCACTAGCTGTACAGCGCCGACTGACGCGCCGACTGACGCGCCTACTGTCAGCTCAACTTCCCCATCACCGCCCACCTGATTGGCACGTATGGATCGCTCTCCTGTTGCACTGCAACGAACTCTGGGGCCTCGATGGCTTAACAGGGCCATGATGGGTTGTATTCACTATAAGTACCATAGCCCCATATCCTTTGCGCGCAAAAATAAGCATTTCGTTTCTCTCTCTACGGTTTCGGCTCTTTTTCTTATTGATAGTAGACACCAAATTTTGGTTGCCTGTTTTCTTTGTAGTTATGCGTAAGGCATTGGTACACATGACTCACCACGTGCGTGGCATTTGCCTACACGACCGCT